>NC_143019.1:70387504-70672403 GCF_055824585.1 Amblyomma mixtum
CTGCTTGGTTAACTTGGTTGGAGGAAGTTACCTTGGGAGCAGCAGGTTATAGCAGAAGCCGTGTTGTATGGAAACGGAGGGTGGTTAAGTTAGAAGGAGAAAGGTGTTTGCCATTGAAGGAAAATAATCTGGCGAGAGGGGATAAATGCGCAGCTGAAGAGTGGTCGCCACGACAACCACACGGCGGGTGGTTGCTACAATGCGAGGAGGGGCAGCGACAAGTGCACAAATTTTAACCAGAAGGTGCTGAACGTGGAAGAGCGCGGAGGAGTGTTAAACTGGATGTCGAGCTCGTACTTAGGTCGCTTAAGGCTGCGAGAAATCCGACCATTTTTTTACGGCGGGCCGGCAATTCTTGAGACTGATCGCCACCCTTTGATCGCCTTCGCAGAAGGCGATTGGGGACGTTCTGCCAATGTTGAAGGGGTTTTTTAGCCTTCTTCGCAATTATATAAAATGCAGTTTGTGTCAGGGAAACAAGTGCTCCTTGCCACCGACATGCTGTCACGGGCAACAACCAGGACCATCGCAGAAAACGACGTGATCAATGACGATACCGAAGCGCTCTGTAAGAGTCGTATCTTCACTCATCACCGAGGGCGCCTGGAAGAGGTTGGATGCGGAAACCATTCGAAATGAAGACTCAAAGCAAGTTCTTGGCAAGTGGCCAAAGCAAGTGGCCGGAAAATCACTTCATTACCAGTGAAAGTCTTTTGTGGGAGAACTTTCTCATGTGAAGGGAATCCACTTAGAGGGTGCGAAAGCTGTAATTACGGCTACCATGACGAAATAAATTTTGCAACAAACTCATCAAGCTCAACTGGGCATCAGTAAATGCAAATTGAGAGCAAGGCATACACTTTTCTGGCCTGGAATAAACTGCGACATAGAAGCGTTCGCGCAGTCCTATTCTGCATGCGAGCCGTACGCGTACAGACAACCACAAGAGCCGTTAGAGCTGCGGCCACTACCAGATGAACCTTTGAATTGTGTCGGCATTGATATTTTTCACCATGGTGGACGGTCATACCTTTTACCCATGATGCATTATCAAACTTTCCGTGAATTGTAGCTGCACAAAGACACCACCATAAAGACAGCCGTGGAGGCAAATAAGAGTGATTTTGGCCAGATATGGCTTACCAGTTGAAGTTTTTTTTAGCCAGAGACCAAGAATTTTATACGCATGCTTTTGCTGTCTTTGCCGGAACGTCCGACGTGAACCACACCAGTTCGATCCCTAGGTACCACATTCCAGCGACCTGGCGGAAAAAAGCGTTCAAGCAGTGAATATTTTAAAGAAACGCACTGAAATGATTTTTGGGTCAGGATTTTTGGTTTGGTTTTATTCGGACCATCTCCTGTCAAGGTACTTCGAGGAAGAAGACTACTGACGACGTTGCCCGACGTGCGGCAGTGTCTAAGTTGCAGCGACAAGAAGCGTCGTTAGACCGACCATTCCAGCCAACTAGATCCGCTCAACGCAGGACACACGGTTCCCATCAAAAAGGGGACGTGGGTGACCAAAGTCCAAAATGCTCAAGCTCCGAGTTATCAGAGTTCGCATACCGTAATCCCCAAAGACGGCACAATCCTGCAGCGCAGTCGGCGGCATCTGCTGCTTACAAGAGAGGCTTTGCGGCAGAAAAGCCAATATCAGAACTATGGGGACCTATGCTTAGAAGCAAATCAAAGCTCTTGAGTATCAAGCAGAAATGATGCCATAGGGTCACCGGCCACAACTGGCAGCATTCATGCCTCCATTAACGCTCCTGCAGGATTGCAGCAGCACCAAGAACCTATATCGAGAAAATCAACCCTAGACCGAAAGCCGCCCCAGAGGTCCACACATGAGCGAAACTAGGTGAAGGTTTCGTAAGTTGGTTCTGCATGTTTCGTTTCTATGAGACGTTGCGTGTTTTAGAGTGATAGCTCTACTCCTATCATGAGCCACCTCCGGGGAGCTTCAGCGTATGACCTCTAGCTCCGCAATCTGACCTCTAAAGAACCTCACATCTCTCTAGTCACGCACTCCGCGCATGCCAGATGTTGTGTAGCAGATGAGTGGAGAGGGTAGATGTGCGCCACAAAGGGAATGAGTAGAGTAGCGGGCATTCTAGCAGATACGCGCTCCGCCGCTGAGAGGCAGCGGAGGGTAGTTGCCGCAGTGCGCATGCGCGCGACACCGCAGAAAACTCCGGCAGTTGTGCGCTCCGTCGTCGCGTTGTGGAGAGGAAGAAATACAGTGTTCCAGGTGTGCTGCGTACTCCCATCATGACGCCACGTACCTTAACAGAGTGGACCGGGAAAGCTTTTGGTGGCATCGCATGCGCAGAGCATGACAGTGGGTTTTGCATCAAACGCCGGTGCACTTCGATGCGTTCAACGGCACGCTGCTTGTGTTCGATACAACGCCGGCCGCGGAGAGCTCCGGCAGACGTGCGCGCCGCCGTCGCCGAGTTGCCGGGAACCTCTGCAACCGTGGGAGAGGTTACTTGCGCATAAGAAAAGCTACCGGACATCGAGAGGCAGCCGCGCACGGTCCCAACAACGCAAGATCTCTAAACATTGAAGCCAGTGTTGTGGCTTATATCACCGGAGCTATTGCTAGGCATTCGGTTCAGCAGCGTTGAATCACTATACAGTTTCTTCATTTCAAAGAAAAGAGGTTGCATCATATCTGGCGCTACTTGGCTGTCCAATCTACGCCCCGTGTGATGTGGCCGATATCTGCGTCGCACATGAAACGTGCTGGTGAGAGAACACGCCCTTTCCAACTTTGCAGTACAAATAAACAGCTGCGCAATAAACGGGACTGCTTCTGCTCACCTCGCTTGGAGCCTCTATTCATGTCTGCTCTGCGTTACCAAACTATACACCTAGCACAACCTTGTCTCTGCTCGAGCGATCCATTCTTGTTAGTGGTGTGGTGCCCCTGCAATCTTCATGCATGACACAGATTGTTTCAAGAAATGATTTTTGTTCACACTGCATCGATGCCTATATCCCTTTTTTTACTAGTCTTGTCCGGTGACATTCAATTGAACATTTCACTCAGCCCCATCGCTTGAACTCAAATCTGTAGCAATGTCAAACATTGAACTGACCTACAATACAAGAGTGACAGTTGTTGCAACACTCATATCAGCACGAATATATCAAGTGGTCTTTCCGACCGTGTTTACGAGCCTGAAAAATTGTGTAAAAACATACCAATCCTATGACTAAAAACCGTTCTCTGTCATTAACCTTGCTATCGTGAAGCTATGGTCAGGAATTAGGGCTCTCACGAATAAACCTTCGGCGCTTAAACTTCATATTCTTTAGTATTCCCGATGATAAGGCCGAAAGTTGGTCTAAATCTCTGTCATGCTTATGTGATTTTGTTCTGACCGGCTCGGTGTACCTATCGAAATCACGGAAAAAGAACATGCCCACATATTAGGCCATTTTCGCAAATCTAGCAATCGCCCCATCAATGTAAATTTCGCCAACTTTAAAAGAAGGCTGAAATCTTAGTTGCTGGACCTAAACTCTTATCTGGAGTATAAAATCTGTGAAGATTATTCTGTGTGTGCCATATTACCTCACGGTAAACTCTTCTGGTCCAGGCAGCAGAGCGACTCTAGCTTCAAGATTCGCTTCGACAAGCCTGTTATTGACAGAAGACGGCACACTTATGTTAAAGAATCTGATATCGTGCATGAACTTACAGCATATGCTTGCGCCTGTCCTTGGCGCCTCCACTGCAACTACAATCATCCTTCTGTCCGTCGAACGACGCCTGTCCTTGCTTGCAAACGGCCGCAGTTTTTTCACAAGAAGGGATCTGCGGAAGCCATTTTAATAGCTAATAACACGGATATCGCGGTATTGACAAATATATGGTTGAACACAGGCATTCAATTTGGCAACTACTTTGTCATCACATCATTCACTATTCACAGGCGCGTAAGCGTGGGTCGCAGGGGGAGGGGGGGGTGCACTCTGCTAAACTGGACGCCCCTGCCCTTAATACTGTTATCAACTGCAAGCCGTCGCTTTGGTCAGTGTTATAGCACTCGGCTGCTGACCCGGGGGACGCCTGTGCGGTCCCGGCCGCGCTGGTCAAATTTCGATGGAGGCGAAATTATAGAGGCCTGTGTACTGTGCGATATCGGATCACGTTCAAGAACCCCAGGTGGTCGAAATTTCCGAAGCTCTTCACTACGGCGTCCCTTATAGCCTCAGTCTCTTTGGTCGTTGAACCAACATTAATCTAAACCTAATATTAACTGCCATCACCAAATTTTGTTTTTTAACTTTTCGCTTGCTAGAGTCATAAACATAATCATTCTTTGTTATCACGCATTGCTCGTTATCACGAGCTTGATTGGGGCATTTCTTTTACTAATGAACTCCCCTCGATTCTGCTGAAACTCAAGTGTCGCTTTCCTCGCGTTAATCATATACTTTACGCTGATTTAAATTTTGATATTAACTGGGCCTGCTTAAGTGTTTTCTACCGTGTGCTCAAAGCATGTTGACTTCGTTCTAATGTTTAGCTTTACCAAACACTCAGCGCTCCAACGTAATAATAACACATTCCATCTGGTTTTCATCACAGACACAGAGTTCAGAGTCATGGTCGTATGTCAAAGGGCTAAGTGGTCATAAAATACCATTATTCAACCCACTCATGCCATCTGCTCCACATGCCGATTTTGCGGAGCCGTCAGGCTGAAATCTGTCCACTAAAATTGGCTGGCATTCAAGCACAAGCTACTATCTCTAATTAAACGTGAAGTTCGTACTCCTGTTTGCATACGTGGTGATGTCGGAAAATCCTGGTTTTCCAAAATATTAAGGAAGCAACCTCGAAGAAAACACTTTTTTCTCTCATTGAAAACATCGAGTTCTGCTCTCAAATGGAGGAAATATTTACTACTCTGAGGGATTACACAAAGCTCTTAGGAATCCCCTGCAACAGCCTTAAAAGATTATGACGAGTACTGCTCCTACGTGCAGCAAAAAATATATTTCCTCCCTTGGCCCAGTTGGCTCTCTCGCAACGGTAGACCAGCGCTACAATGTAATGAATTCTTACTTGCAATTAATTTTCACTCAAGAACCTGTTCAAAGAGCCGTCTTACCTCATTCCAACTTTCTCCAGACGCACCTATATTCATATTGCCACGTATCATTGTAGTGTCCGTTCGTTCGCGCAAGGCCGCAGGAAAGGGATGTTATCATTTGTGTTCGTGACGCGAGAAGCGACCCGACTAACCTCGATTGATCACAGTCATGCCGAGCTTCATCTACTTCACTTCACTTCACTTTATTCACCTTAAAGACCCCCTTCAGGGGGTATTACATAAGGGGTGGGTTAATATATTCAACAATAACAAATACATGTCATTGCACTATGATACAAGTGGTTACAGCGGATAAGAATGAAGATGGGCACGTGATGGCGGCAACATCGGCGGGGAGGGCATTCCAGTCCACAATGGTGCGGGGAAAAAAGGAACCTGAAAAAGTTGCAGTGCGCGATAGAGGCCGGGCGATCTGAAACGGGTGTGCAGTGCGGTGAGATATGCGGGTCGGATGAGAAATGTAAGGTGTTTGATTCAGAGTGCTATGGAAAAATTTGTGGAGCAAACACATGCAGGCGACGCGACGGCGAGTTTCAAGGCTTTCGAGACCGCAATTATTCTTTAGAGATGAAACGCTGATTGTATATGAATATGCAGAATGAACGAAGCGAATGGCGCGGTTTTGAACAGATTCGAGGGCATTTGTTAGGTATATTTGGTGTGGATTCCAGATGGGACTGGCGTACTCGAGTTTAGGTCTAATAAGGGTTTTGTAAGCTAGAAGTTTCACGTGTTGTGGTGCATGACGAAGATGACGTTTTAGGAATCCTAGAGATCTGTTAGCAGATGATATGATTGTAGTAATGTGTGTTTGCCAAGAAAGATCGCTACAGAGTGTTACACCGAGGTACTTGAACGATTGGACGCTTTCTATAGATGAGTTGGCAGCTGTATAGGGGAAAATAAGGGGGTTGCGTTGACGGTGAAATGAGACGAGTTTGCATTTTTTAGCGTTTAGTGTCATTAGCCAGAGGTCACACCATTCATGGACGCGGTTGAGGTCATTTTGAAGAACCACTTGATCAGAAATGTTAGTAACGGTACGATAAATTACACAGTCGTCGGCGAATATGCGGATGTTACACGATACTTGTGACGCCATATCGTTAATATATATTGAGAATAAAAGCGGGCCGAGCACAGATCCCCGCGGAACGCCGGATGTTATAGGGAGAGTGCTTGAGTTGTGATTGTTAATAGAAACAAACTGAGAACGGTTAGCTAGGAATTCTTTAATCCAGTCTAGAATATTAGGGTGCAAATTTAAAAAGGATAGTTTAAGTAATAGGCGTTGGTGTGGTACTTTGTCAAAAGCCTTCGCGAAATCTAAAAATAATGCATCGGTCTGTAGGTTACGGTCAAGATTAGCATGCAGATCGAAAGTGAAGATTGCCAATTGGGTCTCGCAGGAGAGTCCCCTACGAAACCCGTGCTGAGCTGGATGAAAAAAGTTGTTAGAATCGAGGAAGTTTCCAGATTACTCTAGGTGATCTCTACCTGTTATCTTGAAGTTTCCTTACCGGCTTTAAATTGAACGATGCCGCGAGCAGCGGGCATTCGTAGTTCGACAACTGACGAGCAGGTTTGTTGCTTACGGCGCCGCCGAGTGATTCAGTTCTTTTGCGGGCGCAAGTCATCCCAAATAAAGAGCTTCGTTTCCAAGTCTTGTTGGTGTCTTCCTGACCGCTGGATTGCCGTCACTACAACGTGACAATATTACACTCAGAATGCATAGTAAAACTCATTGAGAACTTAAAGCTCCCAAGCAGCCCTGGCCCTGACGGCATCCATGCATGGATTCTCAAATGCGCTAAAATGATTTTATTATTATTGTGAAAATAATATTCTACCAGTCCCCAACTGATAGCTCGCTTCCAGATGCCTAGAAACTAAGCAAGGCAGTCCCACTATTGAAATTGGGAAACCGCTCAGATCCGTCCCACTACCCCCTCATCTCTTTAAGTTGCATTGCCTGCAAGCTCATGGAACACATTGTGTACTACCAAGCCATGAGCCACCTTCAAAAGCCATGAGCCACCTTTTGCATGCTAGTGTCACGCATGTTTGTAACCCGCCTGGAAGCGCGCACTAGTTCACGCGAACTGTTTGCAAACAATTATGCTCTTCTGTGTCGGCATGTTCGTTTTGTGGCGGCAGCGCGGAGTGGCTTCCTTAAGTGGCCGTCCTCAAAGAGCGATATTTCCGATGTTGCAGCTCCTCCGCACGCGCCTCTTTGAGCAAGCATGCGTGGACGCACTGTCAATGAGCGAGGCCTGAGTTTCTGCGCAAGAGGTCGACGTACTTCTTCGCCCTGCGCGGCGGTCGATTGTCGTCCTCATTACTGCCCTACTGACGTGTTCGATGCAGCGGCACTGCGCATGTGCTTGAATGATCAGACCTGTGAGCTCAACCGTTTTGTTTTGTATTTTGTGTTGCTTTCGAAAAAAAATTAAACTTCTCTTTCCACGCCCGAGCTCGTCCAGACCCAGCGAAGTTTTTTTCGGCGCTGGCTTGCTGAGAAGTTACGACAAGTGCAGGCGGGCCCCGGATCCACTGCGAACCGGAGGTTCTGCAACCAGCCTCCCAGCCCAGGCGCCGTGCCTTTGCCGGTGCTCGGGCAAACTACGTGAAGTTCGTGTAAGCAGCAGCCCAGCCGGCTGCCCGTGACGTCATGGGAGGCCCGGGACCTGCGGCCCCTCCGGTGTTCCATGCGCCGCCCCCAAAGGTGCACTGTTTCCAGTTCACTGTTACTTCCGACGCGACAGCTGACGACATCGTCGACGGCATCGAGTCGGTTGTCGGCCCGAAAGGGCTAGAGAGTCTCCATCACCATGGACGCATAAAGTTCTGCGTCGCCTTGGCCTCGGCTGCGGCGGCGGAGAAGATGCTATTGGAAGGCGCCTTCAACGTGAACGGCACTTCCGTCCCAGTAGCCTGCGTGGGTCCCGCCGTGGTCCACGTGACGGCTTTTCGTGTGCCGCTGTTCGTGGGAGACGCGGCGCTGGCGGCGGCAATGAGCTCTTACGGCAAGGTGCTGGACATCACCCTTCCCGTCCTCAAGGGCCGTCGTCACGTCGGCAAAGGGACGCGCGTGGTCCGGATCGAGTTGAAGCAGGCGGTGCCGAACTTCCTGACCGTCCAGGGTCACCGCGTCGTTTGACTACAAAGGCGTCCGGAAGGTGGGTTCCCGCTGCGGGCAGGACGGCCACAACGGCGCGGTGTGTCGAACGCCGCGGTGCGCTCGCTGCGAGGTGTTCGGCCACGACACGGCAGGATGCGGAGCGGCTTGCAGGCGCTGCGGTGGAAGCCACGCCACAGCGGACTGCCTGCGGCCACGGTCGTATGCGGCGGCCGCCGCCTCGAGGCAGGACCCGCGCAAAGACAACGTGGCCGCAGTAACACGGAGCACACCAGCCGTCCGGACGTCGATTGCCGACGAGGAACCTACGACCAGCCGCCCGAGGAAGCGCGAATCCGCCCCCGCGATGGAGGTACCCGGGAAGGAGCAGCACCACGAGGGGTCACCTTCAAACGAGGTGGAGCCGTTCGCTGCAGTTTTCACCGAACCCTTGCCGCCGCTTCCCGGCAAAGACACCTACGAAACCGTGAGCAGCAGCGACGAGTCGAGCGTGACATCGGGCGACCTGGAGGAGGTACCGGACAAAGGCACGCCGCTTCGCCCAACAGGCGACTTGACGTGGGGGCAGGTGTCAGGGCCGACGACTCCTCGAGGTGCGAACGAGGAGCATCCTCTTGGTCGCTTCCCCACAAGAAGGGTGTGTCGTCTCTGGTCAGGGCTGTTAAGGGTTCAGCTATTTTGGAAAAAATCTTTGACGAATCGTCGATAGTAAGAGCACAGTCCCAAAAAACGTAGAAGAGTCTTTTTGTCAATGGGACGCGGGAAACTGGAGACAGCAGCGGTCTTGTCAGGATCTGGGGGAACACCGCACGCGCTGACAACATGGCCGAGGAAACGAAGCTCCTCAAAACCGAAATAGCGTTTCTCAGGCTTGATCGTAAGTTGCGCACATTGGAGCGCCCGGATCACTGTGCGCAGCCGCTCCAAGTGTTGCTCGAAGGTGGCCGAGAAAATGACGACATCGTCCAGGTATACGAGGCACGTCTGCCACTTGAGCCCAGATAAGACAGTGTCCATCATACGCTGGAAAGTATCCGGCGCTGAGCACAGTCCAAACGGGAGCACCTTAAATTCGTATAGACCATCAGGCGTCACAAAAGCAGTTTTCTCACGGTCTCGCTCGTCCACCTCGATCTGCCAGTAGCCGCTTTTGAGATCTAAGGAGGAAAAGAACCTGGCATCACGTAGTCTGTCGAGTGCATCATCAATCCTGGGGAGCGGGTAAACGTCCTTTTTGGTCACGTTGTTCAGTTTGCGGTAATCGACACAAAATCTCAAGGTGTTGTCTTTATTTTTCACGAGGACCACCGGTGATGCGCATGGGCTTGTCGACGGTTGAATGACATCGTCGGCGAGCATTTCGTCCACCTGCCTTTTAATGGCTTCGCGTTCCGTCGAAGAAACGCGGTATGGGCGCTGGCATACGGGTGGTGTAGTCTCGTCGGTGATGATGCGATGCTTTGCGACAGGCGTACGACCGACCCTGGAGCTTGTGGCAAAACAATCCGCGAAGTCGGTTATAAGCGCCGAGAGGAGAGCCTTCTGCTCAGGCGCCAAATCCAGATTGATTCTGACGGACGGAAGGACAGGACAACATGGTGGAGCCTGGTCTTGAGGGCTTGTCTCCAGGGCGCACACTTGAGGCACCACGGCGAAGTCATGCAGGAAGGCGACAGCCGTGCCCTTGGCGAGGTGCTGCAACTCGTTGGCAAAATTTGTAAGGAGCACACTAGCACAACCGTCTTGTAGTTGGACGAGCCCGCGAGCGACGGCTGCTCCCTTCTCGAGCAGCAGGGGTACGTGGCTATCAGCAACACCTTCGTAGTCGTGGAATAAATCGTTCCTTACGAGAACTAGCACACTGGACCGGGGTGGCACCATTACGTCGTCATCAACAAGTCGCAGAGCAGTGAAGCGTGAGTCGTCTGTGTCAGTGCGCGCCACGGCCCGTTTAGTCGAGAACGTGACCCGTGCTTCGTGCAGGCCAATGACAGCACTGTTCGTGTGGAGAAAGTAGAGACCGAGGATCAAGTCCATCGAACACTCACGGAGGACTACAAATTCGCCGACGTACACAAAACCACGGATATCGACACGAGCTGTGCACCTGCCGGTGGGGATAATCAGGTGACCCCCAGCAGTGCGAATGCTAGGCCCCAACCAACCCGTCAATACTTTCTTCAATTGTAAGGCAAGGGCCAGGCACATGACAGAATAGTGGGCACCAGTATCCAGCAAAGCGGTCACGTCGATTCCGTCAATTTTGACGCACAAATCAGAGGTAGCGCGTCGGATGCTGTCGCTACTCGCTCCCGGAGAAACATCGTCGCGTGGTAGTGGCGCAGGAGGATCTTCACAAGTCCCGGCATCAGCGGCCTTGCCTCCAGAGGCCGCTGGAATCAGTTTTCCCGGCGTGGGCTGGGAGAACGGCGTCCGGAGTAGCCTGCGGCTTGACGGGGGCTTGGAGAACGGTAGCGTCTCGGCGACGGTGATCGAGCCTCCTGGTGGCCTGACGTGATGTGGTTCTGGCGCGACGACAGATGGAATGCTATCTCCTGCGGTCGTTCCCCGTTCTGAGGGCACGGGTCGTCCGGCGCGAAACCACGCAAGCCCACGCGCGGTATGGGCACGCCCTGTAGAGGTGACCCGCCTCGCCACAGTGATAGCAGAGGGGCCGACGATCCGGGGCACGCCACATTCACTCTTTCGCGGTCGCTGATAGGCTGGCGGAGCGTCACCACGAGGGGAGCTCGACGAGAGCACTGCTGGAGTCGCGGCAGTGACGTCGTACCCAGGGCCCTGGCGCAGCACGGACGCGTACGTGGGCCTTGCATCAGGCTGGCGAGGAACCTCGGAAATCTGGTGCTGTTGTGCTGCCAGGCGCACCTCGTCCCGGATGATTTCGCTCAGTGGCGTGAAAGATGGCGTCTCGGACGGCGTCATCGGCGTACGGAAGGCCTGCAGTTCCTCTCTGACGACAGATCGGACCAGCTCGCGTAGAAAGGCCGCGTCGATACCGAGAGGCATGGAGATGGGATCAGGCCCGAAGGTGTTGACGTCGCGATTGTACTGGCGGGCTCGCTGTTCCAACGTCTTCGCCATAGTTGCCGCCGCGGTGAGGAACTCTGCCACAGTGCTTGGTGGGCTGCGCACGAGTCCTGCGAAGAGCTCTTGCTTGACACCCCGCATGAGGTGGCGAAGCTTCTTGTCTTCTGTCATGTTGGGATCCGCGCGTTTAAAAAGGCGAGTCATGTCCTCGTAGTACATGCGTACACTCTCGTTGTGGCGCTGGTTGCGCGAGTGTAACGCAGCTTCTGCTCGCTCTCGACGGTCTGCATTCGGAAAAGTGGCTTTAAGATTGCGGCAGAAAGCTTCCCAGGACGTAAACGAAGCTTCATGGTTTTCGAACCATGTCCGAGCCGACTCTTCAAGTCCAAAATAGACATTGTGGAGCTTACGGTTGTCACTCCAGCCGTTGTAACGGGCAACCCGTTCGAAGATCTCGAGCCAATCCTCGGCGTCCTCGAACACGTCGCCATGAAACGACGGGGGTGTTCGTGGCTGATGACAGAGGATGTGCGCCGGGAGCGTGGTCTCAGTTGCCATGGCAGCTGGTGCCTCCGAAGGCCGGGGTTGCGTCGCCCTGGTTGCAGCCGGAAGGAGTCCAAATTCAGGGGACGCTCCACGGAGGCGGCGGCCGCGGCGCTGGTGAACTGGGGTGAGATCCGTATTGGTCGGTAGCCTACGCGGGTCTGGAAGCGTACCCAGCACCTCCACCAGATTTGTCACGAATAATACACGGTACACCGTTAGATACACAAGAACTGGTCCAGTCTGCCGAGCGGTCACCAGCAAGCAGGCGAAGCACTACTTCTTCCTAGTCACAAGCGAGATGGCGGAGCACTTCTTCTTCGTCCACTTCTAAGCTGTATCAATATTAGTAGTCAGTGGAGACACCAAACTGTCTCTCTCGCACAGCTGCAGTGAACTAACACTAAGCCACAATCATTTGCAACAGTGTACTGTTACATTAATCACATTATTCAGTCCTGCAACTTCACACACTTTGACACAATCATGGCGTTGATGACAAAGACAGGGCGTGTGCTCATGAAACCTGCAGCTGATCTCCGTTGAACCACTTCCCTTCTATACAGTATGCCATCACACTGATCACCACAGTTTGAAGCCGTGCATTCACACTCAATGGCACAGTCATTTTGTTCACAACAAAGTACTTGACGTGCGCCCATGAGGAGGCTGCAGCAAAACACCGCTGAACCACTTTCCTTTTAATGACACACAATGACTAGCATCATGCTAAAAAGCACGTCTCCACACACTGAAGCAATCATCATAGTAATATAGTAATCATAGTAATATAGACGACATAACTTAGCACATTCTCAGGGGGGATTGACAAAGAGTCAGGAGAGAACTAAACAAAAATTAGTCTGCCATTCCTTGCAATTCCTCCTCTGGTCATGCATCGAATGGTCATCATCTCTTTTGTTTTACTCTTAATCTTGGTCCAGCACAATGCTGTAGCAAACCTGGCATTAAACTAAATTTACTATCCACCGTAGATGTTTTCTTTCATCTGCTAGCATTAAACGCATAACCTATTTTTGTGGAACTGCAGCCAGCTTAGTAAAATGTGGTTTGAGCAAAGCTGAGTTCATGTTATCCACACGTGATGAACACCTAGTATGCTAGCACTCATGACAGTGTTTGATATGCGTACAACTCCTAGAACTAGAGTCTAAATGTTTTTTGTGATTATTTTTGTATATTTCATAGGGATTCGTGGACTTCAGCTCCTGGGGATGGAGCTGTTAACAAGGCGAGAAGATTACGAGTTTACAATAAAAATGAAGGAGCTCGAAAATGAAAAAAAAAATTGATCAAGAAGACGTGCGTCTCGCACTAGAAAGAGAGCGCCTCGCCTTAGAGGAAAGAAAAATAAAACTGCAGGAGGAAAGGCTTCCACATGAAGCCTTATGCAGGAAACAAGAGAGAGAGCGATTCCTTCAGCAAGTGGAGAAAATGCTCACGGACCAAGAGAAAAAGCTCTCTTCTCTCATTGAGAACAAGACACTGCCATGATTGTTTTGTTATTTTAAAGAAATCAGTGCACAAGACTGTTCAACATTGTTGTGGGGTCTAGCGCAACATTGACAGGAAGAAATTCTAAAACAGGTACTTGCTTCCAGCTTGAAAAGCAGTGCGTTTTCTGCCTTCTCACTGTTTCTGTACCATATTTATTTCCAAAAAATGCATGTAATTATAGCAGTAGAAAGTACAGCAGGACTGCGAAAGTAAAGACAGGTAAAGTGCACATGCACATGCAAAAAAACACACATCCGCAGTATTTCAGCTATGCAGAGGAGCAAGATATTGCTCGAGCACTGGAGGCTCTAGTCCAAAGTAACTGGACACTTGAGAGCCGTACAAGCAGCTGTGGCAGTTGGCAAGTTTTGCACTCACTTTGTACATACATTCCAACTTTTGTTTGAAAAGTTTTTGATTTTTTCTAAAATCCAAGAAAGCGAAGTTGCTCGCAATTTTCACAAAACTCCACTCCACTGACTGCCGCAGAGAACTAATGGCCTTATTAAAGGTCGACGGTTGGGCTGTCGCACGGGCTTTGCCATAAGGCTTCATCAAAAGAGGCCTCGAAGGGTACGCCGGGCCCCGTAAATGCAGTAGCTGCTGCCCTGGACGAGCTTCTCAAGCTTTTCGTACGTGCGGCTGTCCCTTAGGATCGCTAAAAATAAAAGTGAAGTTAGTAAATATAACGGTTTCAAGTTCTCATAGCTTTTCACTGTCTCAAACAATAAACGACAAAAAATGTCATAAGGCAAGTAAATTAAATATGCTTATTTTCTAAGAAAAGTTTTGATACATGATTTTTTCGTTGTGTTCTGTGGCACTTAATTAAGCAACTAAGGCCAAATGCAAGGTTTTTGCATCATGAAGATGATTTGTTCATCAAGAGCAGTAAATGGGAGCACCTTCATGACAGTAACCTTGAGCACGTTTAACCATCAGAACATTTTCAAGATTTTTTTCTCTCACACCTCTTCGAGCTTGGACAACACTGATAGGCTGGAATGCTAAGCATTGAATGCATTGATCAGTGCCTTGAACTTACCAGCATCATGCTTGTTTCCAGCATACGACCCATCGAGTTGGCAAATGGTGCCGTTAGGACACATAATGCCCTGATAATTTAAAGCGTGAGTGCGCTTATGGCCCGAAAAGAAAAGCTTTTGGTCTTTGGATAGACGACCGATTGCTCTTACCGTACCATCAATAAATGTCCAGCAGTTTTCCAGTAGTACCCCTTCAGGACGAACGGCCTGGAAAGAAAAAAGAAAGGACAAAAGGCCTGTTATAAATATTCGCAAGAAACTAGCGTGAGAGCGCTACCTGAGAGAACGTTTCCAGAGCCGAAAGGTCCAGCCACGAATGGTGGTTCATGTCGTCCAGCAGGTCTCTGAAGTTGTCCAGAATATGGACGAGGACTTTGTAATGCTCGAAATGACCTAATAATGCCGTCCGAACAGGCTCTCCAGGTCACACAGCCGGTTCTGGGAAGCTAATCTACGCAACGTTGTGCAAAGGGCCTCATCACCGGGTACCGGGACTCCCTGAGCCGATTATAAAAAATCGCGCAGCAGCAGCGCACTCCGAAGCCTCCGCAAGTGGCTTTTCTCGAAGCGAAACAGCGTGCGAAAAACTCCGTCGTCTGTCTCTTGGATGTTCAACAATCCATGTGAAGAAAATGGGCCCTTCGTTCCACGCTGAAGACCTCTAGAGATAGAATGTCTTCAATTTCTGTCCACTTCGAAGTGGACATTAGAAACGGGTCTTCAAGGATGCTTCGCGGCCTTGGCATCGTCTCTTTAAATGTAGCAAAGGCAGAAAAGTAAGTACGTACGTACACATACAATCCCTCGTGAGATCTACATCAACGTCAGGAAAAACAACTACAACCTTGTCTAGAGCTGCGGTTGGCTTTTTTTGGATATGGAGAAGGCCCGACCTGTTGAAGTACATCAATATTTGTTAACAACATTTCTACTGCCTAAATTATTTTCAGGTGCATATAAAATAGTACAATAAACAGTATGTTTTGCAGCACAAATAAAAAATAATGACCGTATATAGTTTATAAGATGTCGTGCTTCTAGTTTAGTTGCACAGAGGGCGCCACGAGAGTCCTCCGCTAAGGGAAATTTGTTTCACGCGCAACTAAACACGGTTTCGGTGCCAGCGCTCCGCTCCCGCTGACCGTGCTACCGCGAGCGGAGCGGGGCCGTCGCTCCGGTCAACTAAAACTCTCTATCCGGAAGCTGAAAGTCATGCATCCATGGCCTGTACTACTGGCGAATTGCCATCTCTATACTGCTGTCAGTCATGAGGAGAACGCCAATCGTTGGTATGGGAGAGCTCTGAGAAGTGATGGGTTCCTACTTTTGCGGCGATTGGCAGAGAATCTTCGGTAGGTGTGGGCATATTAATTCAATATCCAAAGCTTCTTGGCCCTAAGTGGCAAATTAGTGAGACGCGGCGAGCTGACGGAAAGAAAACTAGGTCGCCCAATTCAAGGCTAGCTTGAATTGCCATCTTTGGCTCATGGCCTTCAACCGAGGTAGGGACGAACACCTTTCTATCTTGCCTGCGTCAGGACGACTGCTTAAAATGATTGATACAATGTACAGAAACACAATAAAAATTGCCTATTCTTGATTCATCTGCTTGTCGCTCCTGAAAAGCATCAATAAGCGCTGATATAAATATTTGCATTCCAAGCTGCCAATTGCCCCTGAGCGAATAATCCTTTCTCGCAATAGCTTTTAGCCTCCGCACGAAGATGCTCTAATATTGTTTATGTATGACCTCGTTCCATTCTTTTTCACTAGTTCGTGACTCTCGTGTATATCGATGAAAAATTCCACAAATTCACTATCAGCAATATGGCAAAAAAGTTCGTGACTTGCTGCGCGTTAGAGAGTGTGGAGAGTGATGTAACAAGGGCTTCTTGATTTTTATTTCCTCCTGGGGTTCCTCTCGCCCTAGTTAGTGTCTTCGCTGAACAAAAACAAACTCCCGAAGGGGCGAAATATCGCATAGAGTGCAATTCCTGTCCTTTCTCGCACATCAAAATCGCTGTGAGCTCTGATATACTAACAAGAATCCAAGCTTGAAAAATACTAGCTTTAAGCTTCAAGCCAAAACGGAGAATTAGTTTTTGTTTCTGTTCGGCAAACACAAGTCAGAAGATTAACGAGGAAACTTTAAGGCAGGAATAAGCGGTGCTGCCTCCCTGTAAAATAAATTTTTCAATCAACGGTGCATTTGCTTCTGGCGAATTTGCACCGTGCTGATCTGTTTCGTTTGTAACGAGGCCGGAGATGTCGGCTTTTTTGGCAACGCAACAATTCTCTGTGTGCCTTCTTTGTTTCAGGGTTTGGGCATTGAAATTGCCACATCCTTGGCAAGTAAGGGAGTGAATGCTACATTTTTTGTGGAACTGCTCTATGGGGCTTGGAGGTGTTATTCTGACAAAGATCTGGTGAAGAACAGGTCCAATATTCTATACAAAAATGTGGGTACAACAATGTGTACCGTTTACTATGGTATATATTCAGACGTAAGTGGCTACCCTTATTTCTCCGGACATTGAGTGTAAAATGCACTTGTTCTCATGTAGCTTAATTGTAACACACTGCATAAGAAAAAACGCGTGCGGTTTGCTGTGATGAAGGTCTACCGTTGTTATGTTAATATTCTGCAATAAGAGGACATTTAGAGAGATAAAATTAAATTCTCCTTATAACTCGAACGCTTTACGGAAAAGCAAATAGCTGTATTTTGATTGAGAAATTATGAACAGCCTGAAAACAAAAGCTATTTCGTGCATTTACTGAGGTTAGGAGATATATTAGCACCATGAATGTTTAATAAAAATTGATGGACGATCATGCGATGTCATGCGAAAATTGTGTATTGCAAGTCGTGGTTAGACATTTCTCTTTTACATTTACACATTAACAACAATCGGGCACTCAATGCATGTTTTTTCGTTTTTTTTCACGCTGTGTGGGCTTCTAGTGGGCGAATGTTGTCATGAGGTTGGAGACCTTTTGACAGCGGAGTCTTGCACATTACAGATGCGTTTTTACCTGTGAGCACCCGTCCTCCAGAGGACACCGGCTGCACCAGGTTGTGTGCACAACAGCTAAATCAAAGTGCCTTCCCAGGAAGCGCCTCCCAAGTAAATGTTTTTGAGTGAATATTCACAGGCGAATTGGATTTTTTCGGAGATTGTTTCAGATTTTTTGGCGAAGTTTTCGGAGTGCAGGTTCTTGCTTCAAACATTACAGACATGCTGAGTACATGCACACTTGAGTAAGCTCCCAGGCTTCTTTTACTCTGCGTGTGTAAGTGTTGATGTTTGGTTTATTTGGTTTATTGGAGTTCAACGTCCCAAAGCAACTCATGCTATGAGGAACGCCGTAGTGAAGGGCTCGGGAAATTTCGACCGCCTGGCGTTCATTAACGTGCACTGACCTCGCACAGTACACGAGCATCTAGAATTTCGCTTCCATCGAAATTCGGCCGCCACGGCCGGGATCGAACCCGCGTCTTTCGGGCCAGTAGCCGAGCGCCGTAACCACTAAGCCACCGCGGCGGAGCATAAGTGGTGATGTGTTAATTGGGTCATCGATGAAGTGCCATAGCATGCCCCCAGTGCACGGTGCTGAATTGGGTGCTGTGTGCTAGGTTCATTAACATTATATTCTCTGTTCGCTTCACCTCCGTATGGATGACAGTCAAGCGCGGAATGATAGGCTGATAGGAATAAGAAAGAAGCAAAGTCCACTGCAGCATATGTTCCAAGAGGAGTGCAGGCATTGCTGTGTCATGGTGAAACACACCAACGTACGCTGGGGCCCCGTGAGCATTTTGGATTTCCAAGTGTAAAGGTAATGGTAGTACACTGAACTCCTGTAGCAGCTGCTAGAGCTACACATTCTGTCTGCGAGTAGTTGCACTCAACAGTCATTGTTCTTGGGCCGGATCCACCTGGTGTTTGCTAGCGGCCTTGACATACGCCACATTCATAGTAGGCCACTGAAAGAAAATTTATGACCCCTGTAGTCTTTTCGACATTTTGTTTGTGGTTTAATGAACGATTGGTGTTATAGCTAGGTAGTTACTTCTAGCTTGGAAGTGTTTCAGTAAAATTAGTCGTATGCAAACCAGTAGGCTAGCGGCTTTTTTTTATTTGTACCTGCAGGTATTCGTAGGCTGCCACAGATTAAATCTGCATTTTCGCCCACCTTCTTGGAATAGTACTGAATCCAGTCAACGAGAACTCGCATCTCTTGAGATTGTTACATGCTTTGTGGGCTCAAATAGATGATTGTCAGGGCAAGCAGAGTGCATGGTGACGTATGCTTCTTTAAAGTCTTTTTCATGCCTTGTGCAGGTTGTCGCAGCAATGCGTGCCCATATTTTCAAGGATAAGTTTACTTCAGCATAGTGGCAGGTTGTGGCATTGCATTGACTCAATCTATGGGCGCGCCTACTAGAGCGCATAGGAGGAAGCGCGTTCTTTAAGACGTTAGGTTCTTCTGTAGGACGCACTAGCTGCGGGGCCTTAGGTTAGATGACACAGCATTAATAATAAAACTAGTAAGGAGCCGTATTCGCCTTTGTGCATTTATGCAGTGTTGACTCTTGCGTGAGCAGAGATTTCTGCGACTCTTCATACATGGAAACTTTGCCAATGTGGCCTAAGTTTTCCCTGCCGATTGGTTTTGCAAGCCTTGACAAGGGAGGATTTTCCTTCCAAGAGCAGCCAGATTTGTAGCATGCCGCAGTGCATACTTCCACCACGAAATTACTGTTTGAATACAAAAACCCATACCATATAGCCATAGCAGCAGGAGGAGGAGCAGCATGCCTCCGGCATGCAAGGGGGAGACGAGTCTGCATGTCTGTTCAAACTGAGTCATGTACATAAAACCATACGTGTGCAATAAAAGTGCGGTTATGTGGATTTGCCACATGCTATTTGTGCGAGTATTCAGACAGCATACCCATGCCATTCAGTCATTGTCGCTGTTTATTTTGACCCCTCTCGCAGCCTGCGAAGCTGTTCAACTTAATTTATTTTTCAATCTGGAGGATCTCAATTTCTAGGGTTTTTTTTTCTCGATGTCAAGCATTTTTACCCTCCGCTCCTCCCGAACACTTTGGCGACCCTCCCGCATCAGCTGGAGGCACACTGTGTGTTCGCCTCGAAGTAGAGAGGCTCTGATATCATTTTCTTTGGCTAAGGATCTTTCTAAACCCTCTTGAAGCCCTGCCACCGTTGCCAGTGGCCACTGCTTCAGCAGAAGTGCAAGCGCCAGCTCCAGAAGCAGCTGTAGCACTACTGCAGCCTGCTGCAGCCTGCTGCAGCTATGCTGCAGCCTGCTGCAGCTATGCTGGAAGCACCAGCAGGTTGCACAGCTGGATATAAAGCACCGCTCTCCTCCTCAGTTGGATCTGGAGCTGCCGCACTTGCGCCAACAGCAGCCGTTGATAACTGCGGCTCAACAGGAGGAGCTTTCCACTCTTCCTGTGTAATAAACAAAAAGGAAAAATTAGTGCAAAAAATAAATCTAAGCTAACTATACATTACCCTGCTACATCAATAGCGCAGAACCCTGCTACATCAATAGCGCAGACTGTTGGGTCAATTGGTAAAGAGAAAATATAACCAATTTTTATAAATAAGTAAGGCATCAGTAGCCCGTCTCAGCGGCATATAGCTGCCGTTGCTTCTTGAGGCCACGCTTTAGGTGTTCGGTTTTGGTCTGTTATATTCTTCGCAATTCGCTCTAAGGTGTGCCTCATCACCTCACTTTGTTTTTTTTTTTCTGGTAATATGGCATTGATAGTCGTGCTGGCCCCGAGTTTTTACACATGTGGTTATTCTTTAACTCTGTGCTTGCATCTTTTATGATATTTTAGTGGATTTCATTTTTTATAATTTTTGTACACATTCTATTTACACTCCGGTGTGTTTCTCCCTTTCCTCCTATGTTTTTCGCAAAGTTTCCTTATAATTACAGCCAACCTTCTTAGCCGCATATATCTGATACCAATGCTAAGGTGGGGCATACAAGAAAAGGGAAATATACTGCAGCCTGCGCCACAGCCTTTAAGGAGTGCACGTAATCTAGAGTACAAAACTGCTATTCGTCGCGTTTTAATATAGGAGTCCTGAATCAGAAAGTCACTGAAAACTGTTGTTTCCTCCACATACATTAATTGAATTCGCAGCATGTAAACAGAATGAAAGCTTAGCTCGTTTCCTGTTGCTACTGACTCGCATTGGTCACCTCTCCAAAATTCAATGAGTTGGTCTCAAAATGTAAGCTAGAAAGCTTCCCTCTGCATACGTGAATTAACTTCGCCACATGTGAAGAGGATAAAAGCGAAACCCTTTCCCTGCTCCTACATGCTCGTATATGTCACCTCTCAAAAATGGTCCGCGTTGCTCGCCAAATGTAGGGCTGAAGTTTCCCACCGCATACGTTAATGAAATTCGCCACATGTGAACAGAATAAAAGCATAGCCCCTTCCCTGCCACTACTGCCTCGCATTGCTCACCTCTAAAAAATGGACAGCGTTGGTTACGAAATTTGGGGTTGAAAGCTTCCCTCTGTTTACGTTAATGAAATTCGCCCCATGTGAAGAGAATGAAGCGAATACCTCTCCATGTTTCTACTGGCTACTAATTGTCACCTCCCAAAAACGGACCCAGTTGGTCGGGAAATGTAAGGTTGTCACCCAACTTCGCGCCCTTTAAGCGTGACGTTCCCAGACACCCTTAGGGCGTGTGAGGGTAGCGGTCTGGGACTCAAAGTAGATGCCCTCGACTCAGCGTGGCAAGCTCAGCGGAGACCAGCTACCAAATGACAAGAGGTTCTTGGTCGTTTGGTGCCCAGCTTTCGCCAGTCGCAAGCCAGAGAATGGGTCGGAGCCAAGGGTTCATAAAACAAAACAAAGTTTATACAGCAATGAGACGATACAGAGGATTTCACAATCACTAGTACAAATACATACAAAGTGATTAACAAAACAATGCAACTCGTGCAAAGTTAAACTCGAGAGAGACTATAGCACAACACAGGTATTGCACCGAAAGTCCACTAACACAACAGGGAGAGGCAAACAAAAAAAAACACAATTTGTTCACTGGGCACTGCGACAGTCCGACCAGCAGAGGTCCATGACGATGCTGTACCGCAGACTGGCGCACATTGCCTCGTTGGTACGTGGCTGGACGAGTGCTGTTCTCCTGGGAGTCAAGCGGGCGCGCTTCTCCGAAGCTTAAACGGTGCCTTAGACTAGACTGACAGCGGTACACTGCCTTCTTAGATTGACTTGGTCCGCGTCTGTTTGTTCTACGCGCCAAAGTAGGCGCGCACGTAAACGCAGTGTCGGCGGTGCCTTCACCCTTTGCTTCTCGCGCCGGCCGCGCGTCCTCATTGGTCAAAAGCCGGGAGACGCTTCGTGGAGCTTCTCGTAATTTCTGGCGTGGTGCCGCCACGGAGGACGGAGGACGGGGATATGTCTTAGCCCACGCAAGGATACGCCCTGTCCGCCAACACCGCGCAGAAACAACTCTGGCACTCTACAAAAATCTAGGTCGTCGCTGACACATTCCCTCCAGCAAGCGGTGGTGGAGGGGACAGCCGTTCACGCACAAGGAAAATCGCACTCCAGAGATATCCTTCTCCCCCATTTTATGACGCACGCTGGCGAGATGCGTCCGCGCGGCGCTGATCTTGTTTGTTTCAAAAATGCGCCGAATTTTGTGACAACGGTTGAAAGCTTCCCTCCGCAAACGTTAATGAAATTCACCACATGTGAACAGCATGAAAGCATCGCCCATTTCCTGCTGCCACTGGCTCGCATTGGTCCCCTATCAAAAAGGGATCGAGTTGGTCGCGAAATGTACGGTTGAAAACTTCCATACACATATGTTAACGCAACAACCCACATGAGAACAGAATGAAGGCGAAACCCTTCCCTGGCTGCTACTGGATCGTATTCCTCACGTCTCAAAAAGGCACTGAGTTGCTCACCAAATGTTTAGTTGAACCCTTCCCTCTCCATATGTTAATGAAATTCTCCACATGTCCAGAGTATGAAAGTGGGACTGGTGCCTTCCCTGCAGCTACTGGCTCGCATTTGTCACCTCTTAAAAAGAAATCGAGTTCTTCTCCAAATGTACGGTTGAAAGCTTCCCTCCGCAGGCGTTAATGTAATTCGCCATATGTGAAGAGATTGAAAGCCTAGCTCCTTTCCTGCTGCTCTCATATTTATCACCGCTCAATAAGCGACAGTGTTGGTGTGCAAATGTATGGTTGAAAGTTTCTATCTGCATACATTAATGGAATTTGCCACATGCGAACAGAATGAAAGCGAGGCGCCTTCCAAGCTGCATCTGGCTCGCATTTGTCACCTCTCAAAAAGGGACCAAGTTAGTCTTCAAATGCACATTTGAAAGCTACCGTCTAGACAAGTTAATGAAAGTCGCCACATATGAACAGTATGAAAGCCTAGCCTCTTCCGTGCAGCTACCGGCTCGTATTTGCCACCGCTCAAAAAGAGACCAAGTTGGTCCTCAAATTTACGGTTTTAAGCTTCCCTCTAATACCTTAATGAAATTCGCTACATGTGAACACAAACAAAGCTTTGCCCTTTCCCTGCTGGTACTGGTTCGGATTGGTCACCTCTCAAAAAGAGACGGAGTTGGTCGCGAAATGTACGGTTGAAAGGTTCCCTCTTAATAGGTTAATGAGAATCGCCGCATGTGAACAGGATGAAAGCCTAGCATCTTTACTTCTCCTTCTGGCTCGTATTTGGCACCTCTCAAAAAGGGACACAGTTGCTCACCAAAGTTCCGATTGAAAGCTTCCCTCTGCATACGTTAAAGAAATACGCCACAAGAGAACAGAACAAAAGCCTTGCCCCTTCCTTGCTGGCTATGGTTCGTATTGGTCGACTCTCAAAAACCGAGCGAGTTGGTCTAAAAATGTACGGTTGAAAGCTTGCCTCTGCAAACGCTAATGAAATTCGCTACATGTGAACAGAATGAAAGCGAAACCTATTGCCTGCTGCTACTTGTTCGCAATTGTAACCTCTCAAAAAGGGACCGAGTTAGTCTTCAAATGTATAGTTGAAAGCTTCCCTTCACATACATTAATGAAACTCGCCACATGCGAACAAAATAAAAGCCTAGCCCCTTCCCTGCTGCTACTGGCTCCTATTTGTCGCCTGTCAAAAAGGGGCCGAGTTGGTCGCCAAATGTAGGGTTGAAAGCTTCCCTCCACATACGTTAATGCAACTCGCCACATAAGAACAGAATGAAAACTAAACCCTTTCCCTGCTGCTACTGGCTCGTATTTGTCACCCCTCAAAAAGGCAACTAATGTGTCGCCAAACGTACTGTTTAAAGCTTTTCTCTGCATACGTTATTCAAATTCGCCACATGTGAACAGACAGAAAGCATAGCCCCTTAGCTTCTGCTACTGGCTGGTATTTGTCATCTCTTAAAAAAGAAAGAAAGCGTAGCCCCTTTCCTTCTGCTACTGGATGTTATTTTTCACCTCTCAAAAAGGCACCGACTTGGTCACCAAATGTACAGTTGAAAGCTTCCCTCTCTGTACACTAATGAATTTCACCACATCTGAACAGAACAAAATCGAAGCGCGTTCCCTGCTGCAACTGGCTCCCACGTGTCACCTCTCAAAAATGGACTGAGCTGGACGCGAAATGTACGGTTGAAATGGTCTCCCGACATATGTTAATGCAACTCGCCACATCTTTAAAGAGTGAAAGCGAAACCTTTACGCTGCTGCAGACGTCTCGTATTTATGACCTCTCAAAAATAGGCCGAGCTCGTCGCGCAATCTAAGGTTGAAAACTTCCTCTGCATACGTAAATGTAACTCGCCACATGTGAACAGAATGAAAGCGAAGCCCGTTCCTTGCTGCTACAGGCTCGTATTTGTCACCTCTCAACAAGAGACCGACTTGGTCGCGAAATGCGCAGCTGAAAGCTTCCCTTTGCGTAAGTTAAATCAATTCACCACACGTGAACAGTTAGGAAGCGAAGCCCGTTTCTTGCTGCTACTTGCACGTATTTGTCACCTCTCAATAAGGACCGAGTTGGTGGAGAAATATACGATTGAAACCTTCGCTCTGCATCCGTCAATGAAATTCGCCACATGTGAACAGAAAGAAAGTGTAGCCCCTTTCCTGCTGCTACTGGCTCGCATTGTGCAACTCTCGATATGCGAGCGAGTTGGGGTCCAAATGTAATGCTGAAAGTTTCCCTCTGCATACATTTATGAAATTTGCCTCATGGGAACAGAATGAAAGTGTAGCCCCTTCCCTGCTGGTACTAACTAGCATTATTCACCTCTCAAAAAGAGGCCGAGTTGGTCTCCAAATGTAAGGTTGAAAGCTTCCCTCCGCATACAATAACGAAATTCGTCACATGGGAAAAGAATGAAAGCCTAGCCCCTTCCCTGCTGGTACGGGCTCGTACTTGCCGCCTCACAAGAAGGGACCGAGTTGGTGGCGAAATTTATGGTTGAAAGCTTCTTTCCACATCTCTAATAAAATTCACGACATTTGAACAGAATGAAAGTGTGGCGAGTTCCCTCCTTTCACTGCCTCGCATTTTTCGCCTCTGAAGAAGGGACGGAGATGGTCGCCAAATGTAGAGTTGAAAGCTTACCTCTGCGCTCTTTAATTAAATTCGCTACATGTGAACAGAATAAAAACAAAACCGCTTCCCTGCTGCTATTGGCTAGTTTTGTCATCTCTGAAAAAGGGACTGCGTTGGTCGCGAAATATGCGGTTCGAAGCTTCCCTGTTTATACGTTAATAAAATTCGCCGCAGTTGAGCAGAATGAAAGTGTAGCCGCTTCCTGCGTGCTACTGGCTTGCTTTGTTCACCTCCCAAAACGGGACCACGTTGGTCGCGAAATGCACGGTTGAAATCTTCCTTCCACTTATGTTAATGCAACTCGCCAAATGTGAAAAGATTGAAAGCGTAGCCCCTTCCCTGCTGCTACTGGCTTGTGTTTGTCACCTCTCAAAAAGGAACTTTGTTTGCCGCCAAATGTACACTTGAAAGCTTGTGGAGATCCATGTTGCCCCTCGTCCGCCGGATGCACCCTTCTCTCTCTCGTGGCCTACCGCGGCTCTTCCTCTGGCGGCCCCCGACTAGGCACAGCAGCGGAGGGAGCGGGGGGGAGGTGCCCGCGACTACCCGTCGTCACGTGGGCAGCCCTCCTTACCCACCCCTCTCGGTTTCGGCGGCCGCACGGGCCGCGCGCACGGGACACAGAGTCTGACGGAGAGTTGACAGCGAGACGTGAGAGAGAGCGGACGCGACACCAGTGGCGGCCTAGGTGACCCGAACTGTTCTGTGCCTGTCTCCTGTGCTTGTGTCCTGTGCCTGTTGCCTGCCGTGCTGCTTGCACGCGACCGAGGGAAGATATTGGGAGATCCCAATTAAAAGGTTTTGCCTGCGGGCTTATTCCTCGGAGGTGTGTTCTTCGCGGCCACAGGTGTGGTCGAGCTAGCGGAGTGGCGTTGGCTCTGAGTGCAGGGCCCGAACCGTGCCAGTAACCCCACAAGCCTCTGCACATCATATTGAAATTAGTAACATGTGAACAGACTGAAAGCGTAGCCACTTCCCACCTGCTACTGGCTAGCATTGGTGACCTCGTAAAAGGGACCAAGTTGGTCGCGAAATATATGGTTGAAACCTTCCCTCCGCATGCGTTAATAAAATTCGCCACATGTGAACAGAATCAAAGCATACACCCTTCCCTGCTGCTACTGGCTCGTATCTGCCAAATCTTAAATAGATATCGAGTTTGTCACCAAATGTACGGTTGAAAGCTTCCCTTTGCATATGTTAATAACATTCGCCACTTGTGTAGAGAATGAATGCTTAGCCCCTTCCGTGCTGCTACTCGTTATCCAATAGCTAGCGTAGCGCTTTTGCTGCTCCTAATCGATTGCACTGGCGACCTCTTAAAAAGGGACCGATTTGGTCTACAAATGTACGGTTGAAAGCTTCCCACTGCATACGTTAATGAAAGTCGCTACTTGCGATCAGAATGAAAACAAAACCCTTTCCCTGCGGCTACTGCCTCGTATTTGTCACCTCTCAAAAAGGGACCGTGTTGGTAGCGACAGGTACGGTTAAAAGCTTCTCTCTGCATACAACTCCCAAAAAGTGAACAGAATGAAGGAATAGCCGCTCTCCTGCCGCTACTGGCTCGAATTTGTCTCGAAGGGACCGCGTTGGTCGCTAAATGTACGGTTCAGAGCTTCCTTCCGCATACGTTAATCCAAATCGCCACACGTGAACGGAATGAAAGTGTGGCACCTTCCCTGCTGCTACTGGATCGTGCTTGTCACCTCTCAAAAACGAACCGAGTTTGCCGCCAAATGTACATTTGGAATCTTCCCTCTGCACATGTTAATGAAACTTGCCACATGTGCAAAGCATGAAGGCGTAGCTTTTCCATGCTCCTACTAGCTCGTACTTGTTGCCTCTCAAAAAGTGACCGAGTTGGTCTCCAAATGTATGGTTGAATGCTTCCATCTGCATATATTAATAAAATTCGCTACATGTGAACAAAATGAAACCAAAACCCTTTCCCTGCTGCTACTGGCGTGTACAGGCAACCTCTTAAAAGGGAGCGAGTTGGTCGCGCAAAGTACGGTTGAAAGCATCCCTCTGCATATGTTAATAACATTCGCCACTTGTAAAGAGTATAAAAGCTAAGCCCCTTCCCTGCTGCTACTCGCTCGTCTTTTTCATCTCTCAAGAAGGGCCCCGTTTGTCGCGAAATGCGCGGTTGAAACCTTACTTCCGCAAACGTTAATGCAACTCGCCGAATGTGAACAGAATGAAAGTGTAGCCCCTTTCCTGCTGCTACTTGCTCGTATTTGTCACCTCTCGAAAATGGACCGCGTTGATCGCTAAACGTACTTTTAAATGCTTCCCTCTCCACAGTTGATCAAATTGGCCACATGAGAACAGAAGAAAGCATAGCCCCTCCCTTGCTGCTACTGGCTCGTATTTGTCCCCTCACAAAGAGGGACCGGGTTATTTTACAAATGTGCGGTTGAATGCTTCCCTCTGCATATGTTAATGAAATTCGCCACATGTGAACGGAAAGAAAGCGTAGCCCCTTTTCTGCTCTTACTGGCTGGTATTTGTCACCTCTCAAATATGCTCCGAGTGTGTCGCGAAATGCACGGTTGAACGCTTCCCTCCGCATACGTCATGCAACTCCACACAAGTGAACAGAATGAAGATGTAGCCCCTTCTGCTCCGACTGGCTCAATTTTACACCTCTCAAAAAGGGACCTAGTTCGTGGCCAAATGTATGGTTGAAAGCTTTCCTCGGCACACATCAACTTCGCCACATGGGTTCAGAATGAAAGCGTAGCCTCTTCCCTACTGCTACTGGCTCGCATTGGTAACCTCTTACAGGGAACGAGTTGGTCGCGAAATTTTCCGTTTGAAAGCTTCCCACTGCACATCTTAATGAAATTCCCCACCTGTGAACAGAATGGAAGCGTGGCTTCTTCCCTGCTTCTACAGGCAAGCAATTGTCACCTCTCAAAACAGACAGAGTTGGTCACAAAATGTACGCTTGGAAGCTTCCCTCCACATACGTTAATGAAATTCCCCACATGTACACCGAAATGAAAGCCTATCCCCTTCCCTGATGCTCGTATTTTTAACCTCTCGTATTTTTAACCTCTCAAAAATGTACCGAGTTTCTCGCCAAATGTACGGTTGAAAGCTTCCCTCCGCGATACGTTAATGCAACTCGCCACATGTGAACAGAATGAAGGTGTAGCCCCTTTGCAGATGGTACTGGCTCGCATTTCGCATTGGTCAAGTCATAAAAAGAGACAACGTTTGTCACTGGATGTACGCTTGAAAGCTTCCCCCTGCATGCATTAATGAAATTCGCCACATATGAACACAATGAAAGCCTAGCCCCTTCCCTGCTGCTAAAGGATCGTATTTGTCATCTCTCAAAAAGGGACCGAGTTGGTCGTAAAATGCATGGTTCAATGCCTCCCTCTACATAGGTTACCGAAATTCGTTAAATGTGAACAGAACGAAGGTTCAGCCCCTTCCCTGCTGCTACAGGCTCGTAATTGCCGCCCCTCAAAAAGGAATCGAGTTTGTTGCCAAACGTACACTTGAAAGCTTCCCTCTGCATATGTTAATGAAATTCGCCACATGCGAAAAAAGGGAAGCACAACATTTTCCCTGCTGCTACTGGCTCGTATTTGTCACCTCTCAAAAGGGGACTGTGTTGGTCGCGAAATGTACGGTTGAAAGCTCCCTGCGCATATGTTAATCCAACTCCCCACAAGTGAACAGAATGAAGTTGTAGCTCCTTCCCTGCTGCTAATAGCTCGCATTTGCCCCCTCTGAACAAGGGACCGAGTTCATAATTAAAGTACGGTTGAATGTTTCCCTCCGCATACGTTAGGAAACTCCTTAGCTGTGAACGGAATGAGAACTAAGCTCGTTCCCTGCTTCTAGTGGCTCGTATTTTCTACATCCCGAAAAGGCACCCAGTTGCTCGCGAAATGTGCGGTTCAAATATACGTTAATAAAATTCGCTACATGTGAACAGAAATGAAAACCTTTTCATTACTGCTACTGGCTCGTATTTGTCGACTCTCAAACAGGGACTGTGTTGGTCGCGAAATGCACGGTTTAAAGCTTCTCTCCGCATATGTTTATGAAATTCGCCACGTTTGAACAGAATGAAAGCGCGGCGCCTTCCCTGCTTCTACTGGCGCGCATTTGCCACCTCTTAAAATGGCACCGAGTTGGTCGCTAAATGTATGGTTGAAACCTTCGCTCTTGATAGGTTGATGAAATTCGCCACATGTGAAGAGAATGAAAGCATAGCCCCTTCCCTGCTGCTAGTGGGTCGCTTTTCTCTCCTCTCAAAACGCGACCGAGTTTGTCTCCAAATGTATGGTGGGAAACTTCCCTCCGCATATGTTAATCAAATTTGCCCCATGTGAAAAGAATAAATGCCTAGCCCCTTCACTGCTGCTATCGGCTTGTATTTGTCGCCTCCCATAAGCGGACCGAGTTGGTTGCCAAATGTACAATTGAAAGCTTCCCTCTACATACTTTAATGAAAATCGCCGCATGTGAGCGGTTTCAAAGCATAGCCCCTTCCCTGGTGCTACTTGCCCTTTTTTCTCCGCTCTCAAAAAGGGACCTTGTTGGCGGCAAACTTTACGGTTGAAAGCTTCCCGCCGCATATGCTAATGAAACCCACCACATGAGAAAAAAATAAAAGCGTAGCCCCTTACGCAGCTGCTCCTGGATCGTATTGGTCGCCTCTCAAAAAGAGACCGAGTTGGTCGCCAAATGAACTGTTGAAAGCTTACCTCTGCATACGGTAATAAAATTCGCCACATGTGAAGAGAATGAAAGCGTAGGCCCTACCCGGCTGCTACTGGGTCGCATTGGTCACCTCTAAAAAAGGGACTGAGTTGGTCTCAAAACGTAGAATTGAAAGCTTCCCTCTGCATACGTTATTGAAATTCCCTACACGTGAACAGAATGAAAGCAAAACACTTTCCTTGCTGCTGGTGCCTCGTATTCTCCACCTCTCAAAAAGAGATCGCTTTGGCCGCGAAATGTACGGCTGAAAGCTTGCCTCTGCATACGTTAATGAAATCCGTCACATGTGAACACAATGAAAGTGTAGCCCCTTCTCTGCTGATATTGGGTTGATTTGGTCACCTCTCAAAAAGGGAACAAAATGCACGGTTCACTGCTACCCTCCACATACGTTAATGAAATTCGCCGCATGTGACAAGTTTCAAAGCAGAGCCCCTTCCCTGGTGCTACTAGCCCGCATTTGTCTGCTCTAAAAAAAAGGGACCGATTGTGTGGCAAAATATGCGGTTGAAAGCTTCCCACCGCATCTGTTAATGAACTTCGCCACATGAGAACAGAATGAAAGCGTACCCCTTCCCTACTGCTACTGGGTCGCATTGGTGACCTCTAAAATGGGACTGAGTTGGTCTCAAAATGTAGAGTTGAAAGCTTCCCTCTGCATACGTTGATGAAACTCGCTACATGTGAACAGAATGAAAGGAAAACCTTTTCCCTGCTGCTATTGGCTCGTATTCTCCACCTCTCAAAAAGGGATTTTTTTGGTCGCGAAATGTGCCGTTGAAAGCTTACCTCTGCAGATGTTAATGCAATTCGCCACGTGTGAACAGAATGAAAGTGTAGCCCCTTCGCTGCTGCTATTGGGATGATTTCGACACCTCTCAAAAAGGGACCAAGTTGGTCGTGAAATGCACGGTTCACTGCTTCTCTCATGATACATTAATGAAATTCCACACATGCGAAAAGAAAGCGTAGCTAGTTTCCTGCTGCTACTGGCTCGTGTATGTCATCTCTCAATAAGGAACCGAGCTTGCCGCCAAATGTACACATGAAAGCATCCCTCTGCTAATGATAATGAAATTCGCCTTATGTGAACACAATGAAAGCTAGCCCCTTCCCTCCGGCTACTGGCTTGCTTTGGAGACCACTTAAAGGGGACGGAGTTGCTCGAGAAATGTACAGTTGAAAGCTTCCCTCTGCATACGTTAATAAAATTCGCCACATGTGAACAGAATAAAAACCTGGCTTCTTCCCTGCTGGTACTCGCTGGTATTCGTCACCTCTCAAAGAGGGACGGAGTTATTCTCCAAATGTACGGTTGAAATCTTTCTGTGGATACGTTAATGCAACTCCCAACAAGTGAACAGAACAAAGGTGTAGCCCCCTTCCTGCTGCTACTGGCTCGTATTTGTCACCTCTCAAAAACGTCCCGAGTGTGTCGCGAAATGCACGGTTGAAAGCTTCCCTGCGCATACGGTAATGCAAATTGCCAAATGTTAACAGAATGAAAGTGTAGCCCCTTTCCTGCTGCTACTCACTCGTATTTTTCACCTCTCAGAAAGGGACCGAGTTCGTCGCCAAATGTATGGTTGAAAGCTTTCCTCTCCACGTGATCAGAATTAAAGCGTAGCCCCTTACCTCCTGCTACTGGCTGGCATTGGTGACCTCTTACAGGGACCGATTTGGTCGCAAAATGTACGGTTGAAAGCTTCCCACCGCATAAGTTATTGAAACTCGCCAGATGTGAACAAAATGAAGGCCTATCCCCTTCCCTGCTGCTACTGGCTCGTATTTTACCTTTCAAAAAGGGACAGAAGTTGTCGCCAAATGTACGGTTGAAAGCTTCACTCCACCTACATTAATGCAACCCGTCACATGTGAATAGAATGAACGCGTAGCCCCTTTCAATATGGTACTGGCTCGCATTAGTCACGTCTCAAAAAGGGACGAAGTTGGTCGCTGGGTGTACGCTTGAAAGCTTCCCTCTACATGCGTTAATAAAATTCGCCACTCTTGAAGAGAATGAAAGCATAGCCCCGTCCCGGCTGCTAGTGGCTGGCTTATGTCACCTCTCGAAACGGGACGGAGTTTGTCCCAAATGTGTGGTTGAAACATTCCCTCCGGATATGTTAATGAAATCTGCCACATGTGGAAAGAATGAATGCGTAGCCCCTTCCATGCTGCTCCTGGATCGTATTTGTCACCTCTCAAAAAGAGACCGAGTTGGTCGCCAAATGTGCGCTTGAAACCTTACCTCTGCATACGGTAATGAAATTCGCCATATGTTAAGAGAATGAAAGTGTAGCCCCTTCCCAGCTGCTACTGGGTCGCATTGGTGAACACTCAAAAAGGGGCCCATTTGGTCGCGAAATGTATGACTGAATTCTTCCCTCTGCATACGTTAATGAAATTCGCCAGACTTGAACTGAATAAAAGGGTAGCCCATTCCCTGCTGCTACTGGTTCGCTTTGGTCACATCTCAAAAAGGGACCGAGTTGGTCACCAAATGTACGGTTGAAAGCTGCCCTCTGCATACGTTAATTTAATTCGCCATATGTAAACAGAATGAAAGTGTGGCGCCTTCCCTGCGGCTACTGGCTCGCATTGGTGACCTCGTAAAAAGATCCGAGTTGGTCACCAAATGTACGGTTGAATGCTGGCCTCTGCATACGTTAATTAAATTCACCACATATGAACCAAATGACAGCCTGGCCTCTTCCCTGCTTCCACAGGCTCGTATTTCTCAACTTCCCACCGCTTACGTTAATACAACTCGCCACTTGTGAACAGACAAGGCGGAGCCCCTTTCCTGCTGCTTATGGCTCGTATTTGTCACCTCTCAAAAAAGTATCGAGTGCGTCCCGAAATGTGCGGTTGACAGCTTCCCTCCGCATACGTGAATGCAACTCGCCACAGGTGAACAAAATGAAAGCGTGGTGCCTTCCCTGCGGCTACTGGCTCGCAAATGTCACCTCCCAAGAAGGGACCGAAATGGTCTCCAAATGTATTGGTTCCCTTTGCATACGTTAATGAAACTCGCCACACGAGAACAGAATGAAAGCGTAGCCCCTGCCCTGCTGCTACTGGCTCGCATTCGTCACCTCTCAGAAAGGGACCGAGTTGGTTAGCAAACGTACGGTTGAAAGGTTCCCTCCACACACCTATGTTAGGGAAATTGGTTACATGTGAACAGAATGAAAGCGTAGACCATTCCCTGCTGCTCCTGGATCGTATTGGTCTCATCTCAAAAAGAGAACGAGTTGGTCGCCAAATGAACGCTTGAAAGCTTACCCCTGCATACGCGAATAAAATTCGCCACATGTGAAAAGAGTGAAAGTGTAGGCCCTTCCCTGCTGCTACTGGGTCGCATTGGTGACCTCTCAAAAAGGGACCGCGTTTGTCGCGAAATGCAGAGTTGAAAGCTTCCCTCCGCATACGTTAGCGCAACTCGCCCCATGTGCACAGAATTGAAAGATTAGCCCCTTTCCAGCTGCTACTGGCTCGCATTTGTCACGTCTCCAAAAGGGACCGAGTTCGTCATCAAAGGTATGGTTGAAAGCTTCCCTCTGCACACGTTAATGAAATTCGCCACATGTGAACATATTCAAAGCATAGCCCCTTCCCAGCTGCTACTTGCTGTGACCTCAAAAAAAAGGAATCGATTTCTTCTCCAAGTGCACGTTTGAAAGCTTCCCTCTGCATACGTTAATAAAATTCGCTTCATGTTGACAGAATGAAATCAAACCCTTTCCCTCGTGCTACTGGCTCATATTTGCCACCTATCAAAAGGGCGCCCAGTTGGTCGTGATATATATGGTTGAAATCTTCGTTCTGCATAAGTTAATGAAATTCGACACATGTGAAGAGAATAAAAGCATAGCCCCGTCCCGGCTGTTAGTGGGCCCATTATGTCACCTCTCAAAACTGGACCGAGTTTGTCCCCAAATGTATGGTTGAAACCTTCAATCCAGATATGTTAATGAAATTTGCCACATGTGAAAAGAATGAAAGCGTAGCCCTTTCCCTGCTGCTCCTGTATCGTATTTGTCACCTCTCAAAAAGAGACCGAGTTGGTCGCCAAATGTGCGCTTGAAAGCTTACCTCTGCATAGGGTAATGAATTTCGCGACATGTGAAAAGAATGAAAGTGGAGCCCCTTCCGTGCTGCTACTTGGTCGCATTGAGGACCTCTCAAAAAGGGACCCAGTTTTTCTCCAAATTTAGAGTTTAAAGCTTCCCTCTGCATACAGTAATTAAATTCGCTACTCGTGAAAAGAATGAAAGCGTAGCCCGTTCCCTGCTTCTACTGTCTCATATTCCCACCTCTCAAAAACGGACCGTTTTGATCGCAAAAGGTAGGGTTGAAAGCTTACCTCTGCAAGCGTTAATGAAATTTGCCACATGTGAAATGAATGAAAGTGTAGCCCCTCCCCTGCTGCTATTGGGTTGATTTGGTCACCTCTCAAAAAGGCACCAAGCTGGTCCTGAAAAGCACGGTTCACTGCTTCTCTCGGCATACCTTAAAGAAATTCGCCACACGTGAACAGAATTAAATCAAAACCCCCTCCCTGCTTCTGCTGTCTCCCATTTGTCACATCTTAAAGAGGGACCGAGTTGGTCACAAAATGTACGGTTGAAAGCTTCCCTCTGCATACGTTAATGAAACTCACCGCATGTGAACCGTTTCAAACCATAGCCCTTTCCCTAATGCTACAAGCCCACATTTGTGAGCTCTCAAAAAGGGACCGAGTTGGTGGCGAATTTTACGGTTGGAAGCTTCCCTCTGCATATATTAATTAAATTCGCAACATGTCAACAGAATGCAAGCGTAGCCCCTTCCCTCCTGCTTCTGGCTCGCATTTTTGACCTCTTAAAGGCACTGAGTTGGTCGCCAAATGTACGGTATAAAGCTTCCATCTGCTGCGTTAATGAAATTCGCCACAAGCGATCAGCATAAAAGTGTAGCCCCTTTTCTGCTGATACTGGCTTGAATTTGCACCTCTCAAAATGGGGCCGAGTTAGTCTCCGAATGTACGGTTGAAAGCTTCCCTTCACATACGTTCATGAAATTTGCCACATATGAACAGAATGAAAGCGTAGCCCCATCCAAGCTGTGGTACTGGCTCGCATTGGCGGACTGTTAAAAAGGGACCGAGTTTGTATTCAAATGTACGGTTCAAAGCTTCCCTCTGCATAGGTTAATGAAATTCGCCACATGCGAACAGCATAAAAGTGTTGCCACCGCGGTGGCTCAGTGGCTATGGTGCTCGGCTGCTGTCCCGAAAGACGCGGGTTCGATCCCGGCTGCGGCGGTTGAATTTCTTTGCAGGAGAAATTCGAGGCCCGTGTACTGTGCGATATCAGTGTACGTTAAAGAACCCCAGGTGGTCGAAATTTCCGGAGCCCTCCACTACGGCGTCTCTCATAGCCTCAGTCGCTTTGGGACGTTAAACCCCATAAACCAACCAACCAACCATAAAAGTGTTGCCCCTCCCTGCCACTACTCTCTTGTATTTGGCACCTCTAAAAGGGAACGAGTTGGACTCCAAATGTACGGTTGATAGCTTCCCTCCGCATAAGGTAATGAAATTCACCACATGTGAACAGAATGAAACCCTAGCGCCTTCCTTGCTGCTACTGGCTTGTATTTGTCACCTCTAGAAATAGACCAAGTTGGTCTCCGAATGTACGGTTGAAAGCTTCCCTCCGCATACGCTAATGAAATTTCCCACATGTGAGCAGAATGAAAGCCTAGCCCCTTCCCTGTTGGTACTGGCTCGCATCGGCAACCTCTTAAAAATGGACTGAGTTGGTATTCAAATGTACCGTTCAATGCTTCCCTCTGCATACGTTAATGAAAATGCCCACATGCGAACAGCATAAAGTGTAGCCCCTTCCCTGCTGCTGCTCGCCTGCATTTGTGACCTCTAAAAAGGGACCCAGTTGGTCTCCAAATGTACAGTTGATAGCTTCTGTCCGCATACGTTTATGAATATTGCCACATGTGAACAGAACGAAAGCCTAGCCCCTTTGTTGCTTGCTCCTACTGGCTCGCATTTGTCACGTCTGCAAAAGGGACTGAGTTCGTCACCAAATGTATGGTTGAAAGCTTCCCTCTGCACACCTTAATTAAATTTGCCACATGTGAACATATTTTTACAGGTTCTATTTACAAATACTATTTACAAGACAGGTCGAGCAGAGCTTGGTGCGCCGGCGGCAGGATACTGGACTTCCTCCTTTTTGTCCAGCTTGCGCACATCTTCTTTGCTCCTCCTCAGGGCCCATGCGTAGCACGTGACATTTCCCCGTTCGCAGACGAAGCCCTCTGGGCCAGTCAATCAGTCTGGGTCCCGAGAGTGGCAGGGCTTTAGCCGTGCGACATGCACGACTTGGGTTTTCCTTGAGCGGCGTCCTTGCGTTAATTGGGGAGAGATGACGTAGTTGAGGTCATTGAGGTGAGCAACAACGATAAACGGGCCTGTGTAGCGGGACAGCAGCTTTTGTGATAAACCACGCTTGCGTAGAGGCGTTCACAACCATACAACGTCACCGGGCAGGTAGCAGACATCCTTGCGCCGGCGGTCATAACGCTGCTTAGAGCGATCCTGCGATGCAAAGTGCGTATACGGGCAATCCGACGGGCTTCTTGAGCGCGATATAGAGTGTTGGCAAAAGAAGGCTCGGTGTCGAGAGAGAAAGGTAAGACGCTGTCGAGGGAGCTTCTAGGCGGACGGGCAGAAAGAAGAAAGAATGGGCTGTAACCAGTTATTTCATGCCTCGACGTGTTATAGGCGTATGTAATGAATGGAAGCACGTCGTCCCAGTTCTTATGGCGGGAATCGACACACATGGCAAGCATGTTCGTAAGTGTCCGATTGGTGCGTTCAACTAGTCCATTCCGCTGGGGGTGGTACGGCGTCGAGTGGCGAAAATGGCATGAACAAAGACGCAGAAGCTCTTCCACAACGTCTGCCGTAAACTGGCGACCGCCGTCACTGATAACAACTCGAGGAGGTCCATGCTGGAGGATGACAGCATGAAGAAGAAAGAGCGAGACTTCTGCAGCGCTGGCGCAAGGTAGGGCGGCGGTTTCACAGTAACGGGATAGGTGATCAACGCACTCGATGACCCAGCGGTTGCCGTTGGACGAGCAGGGAAACGGGCCGAGCAGATCGAGACCAACTTGCTCATATGGTGTGCTTGGAGGTGGCACAGGATGCAGGCGTCCAGGCCAAGAAGTTGTGGGAAGCTTGAATCGCTAACACTGCACGCAGGTGGCCACGTAGCGCTGAACCATGTGACGCATTTTGGCCAGTAAAAACGTTTTTTGATGCGGTTAAGGGTCCTAGCAAACCCCAAGTGCCCAGCCGTGACGTCATCACGCATTGCGTGCAGAACAGAGGAGTACAGAGAAGCCGGAACGACGAGAAGAAAGCGCGCACCTCCAGGCGAGTAATTCGTTCTATAGAGTAAACCGTCGCGAATGCAGAAAGGGCTTGCGGATGTCGGGTCACGGGCTTCGGCAAAAAACGGCGCCAAGTGCTGATCCTTGCTTTGTTCCGTCTGAAAAGTGCCAAGATCTGGAAACTCTTGGGAAACGGCAGCGAGATAGTCGTCGAAGTTTTCATCTTCGGAAGTAGTAACCGTGAGCGGCAGCCGTGAGAGGCAATCTGCGTCGACGTGTTGGCGGCCACTTTTGTAAGACTCTATAAAATTAAACTTTTGGAGGCGTAACGGCCAGCGGGCCAACCGACCGCAGGGGTCGCGTAGATTCACAAGCCAGCACAGCGAATGATGGTCGGTGACGACTGTAAAATCACGTCCATAAAGGTACGAACGAAACCGTTCTACGCCGGAAACAACGGCGAGACACTATTTGTCAAAAAACTCTCACCTCTCAAAAACGTACCGAGTGTGTCGCGAAATGTACGGTTGAAAGCTTCCCTCCGCATACGGTAATAAAATTCGCCACATGTGAGGAGAATCAAAGCATAGACCCTTCCCTGGTGCTACTGGCTCGTATTTGTCCCCTTTCAAAAAGGGACCGAGTTATTCGCCACATATACGGTTGAATGCTTCCTTCAGCATGCGTTAATGATATTCGCCGCATGTGCACCGAAATGAAAGCCTGGCCCCTTCTCTGCTGCTACTGGCCCGCATTTGTCACCTATCAAAAAGAGACTGTGTTGATTGTCGCGAGAAGTGCGGTTGAAAGCTTCCCTCTCCACACGTTAATGAAATTCGCTACATGTGAACAGAATGAAAGAAAAACCCTTTCCAAGCTGCTACTGACTCGTATTTGTCACCTTTCAAAAAGGAGTTGGTCGCGAAATGCGCGGTTGAAAGCTTACCTCCGCATACGTTAATGCAACTTGCCAAATGTGCACAGAATGAAGGCCTAGCCCTGTTCAAGCCGCTACTGGCTCGCATTGGTCCCGTCTGAAAAAGAAACCGAGTTTGCCGCCAAATGTACGCTTGAAAGCTGCCCTCTGCACATATTACTGAGATTCGCCACATGTGATTGAATGAAAGCGTAGCCCGTTCCCTCCTGCTTCTGGTTCGCATTTTTGACCTCTTAGAGGGACTGAGTTGGTCGCCAAATGTACGTTATAAACCTTCTTTCCGCATTTGTTAATGAAATTTGCCACATGGGAACGGAATGAAAGCGTAGGCCTATAGCGCCCGGCGACGCTATAAAGCGCCGGCGCTGAGATCGGCGTTACAGCGCGCGCTAGAAGAAAATAAAGATGGACAGCACGTGCTCGGGGCGCCGGCCCGGCACGGGCAGTTCGGAACTAGAAGCCTGCCACGCTGGTCGTCTCTCTCTGGTGCTCCGCTGCGACCCCGCCAAATCCTCAACAGTGGTGACTCCGGCCTAAGACATGACCGACCCCAGCAACCTACCGCCCTCAGGCGACCTTCCGCCTGACGCTACCTTGCGCCCACGGGACGTCGCAGCTCTCCAGCTCTGCCTACCAACATTCTGGCCCAAGTATCCGCAGATCTGGTTCGCCCAAGTGGAAGCCGTCTTCCATCTGCACCACGTCACCTCGGAGGCATCTCGGTTTCGTCATTTACTTTCCAACCTGCCTTCTGAGGTGTCTCAAGAGGTAGCGGACATCATCGCTGCACCCTTGGGCGATACCCCGTACCAGCGACTAAAGCAGGGCATCCTGGACCGCACCACGGCGTCAGAGAGTGCGCGCCTCCAGCAGCTGCTCACCTACGAAGAGCTTGGAGACCGCCGCCCCTCCCAGTTACTCAATAGCATGCGGCATCTCCTGGGCGAAACCAATGCAGACCCGAACGGCGCACTGTTGCGGCAGCTCTTCCTACAACGCTTGCCGCAGTCCACCCGCCTCGTCTTGGCTGCTGCGGGCGACTTCACCCTTGACCGCCTCGCCCAGCTCGCTGATCGAGTCCACGACGCGGCTTCTCCTTCCGTCGCCGCCCTCTCTTCTCCACCGGAGACCGCCGTCATTTCACGGTTAGAGGCCCGGATCGATCAGCTGGCCTCTTCTATCGATGCCCTTCGGACGTCCTCTCATGCCCCGCACGGTTTAACCGCAACACCTCGCCGCCGTTCGTCTTCCCCGAGTGGTCCGCACTCGTCCAGTCCTCGCCGTCCGCGTCTCTGCTGGTATCACCGAACTTTCCAGCACAACGCTCCCCGCTGCACTCCACCATGCAACTGGTCGGGAAACGCGCAGCACAGCTTATGTCAGTCCACGGAGCCGATTCGCCCGCTCTTGTGCTTATGACGACGTATTCGGCGCGCCAGATTCCCACTGACACCGGCTCCAACGTTCCAACACCGACGACACTTGTGTCCGCGGGCAGCACTACAGTCGGTGACGGCCCGACCATGGCCTTCCCTGCCCCCATGTCCTTTGTCAACTCGGCACCCAGCATCATTCGCCCGTTGCGAAGCAGCCAGGCTCGTCCACCTGAGCCCGCGCACTCCACCCGACGGCTTTTCCCGGCACCTGACATGAACTTACCGGACTCTCCATCTCTGGCTACTCCATCTCTGCCCCGCCGGCGCGCAAATTTCGCCGTTCCGTCTAGGCGGGGGGCCCTATTATGCCCGGCGACGCTATAAAGCGCCGGCGCTGAGATCGGCGTTACAGCGCGCGCTAGAAGAAAATAAAGATGGACAGCACGTGCTCGGGGCGCAGGCCCGGCACGGGCAGTTCGGAACTAGAAGCCTGCCACGCTGGTCGTCTCTCTCTGGTGCTCCGCTGCGACCCCGCCAAATCCTCAACAGGCCCTTCCCTGTTCCTTCTGGGTCGCTTTGGTCACCTGTAAAATGGGACCGAGTTTGTCTCCAAATGTATGGTTGAAACCTTCCCTCCGCATATGTTAAAGAAATTTGCCACATGTGAAAAGAAAGAATGCCTAGCCCCTTCAATGCTGCTACGGGCTTGTATTTGTCGGCTCTCAAAAGCAGACCGAGTTGGTCGCCAAATGTACGGTTGAAAGCTTCACTCTACATAAGTTAATGAAATTCGCCGCATGTGAATGGTTTCAACGCATAGCCCCTTCCCTGGTGCTACTAGCCTTCTTTTGTCAGGTCTAAAAAGTTACCTATTTGGTTGCGAAATTTACGGTTGAAAGCTTCCCAACGCATATGTTATTGAAACTCGCCACATGAGAACAGCATCAAAGCGTAGCCCCTTCCCTGCTGCTCCTGGATCGTATTGGTCACCTCTCAAAAAGAGAACGAGTTGGTCGCCAAATGAATGGTTGAAAGCTTACCTCTGCATACGGGAATGAAATTCGCCACATTTGAAAAGAGTGAAAGTGTACGCCCTTCCCCCCTGCTACTGGGTCGCATTGGTGACCTCTAAAAAAGGGACCGAGTTGGTCTCCAAATGTAGAGTTGAAAACTTCCCTCTGCATACGCGAATGAAATTCACTACACGTGAACAGAATGAAAGCAAAACTCTTTCCTTGCTGCTGCTCTCTCGTATTCTCCTCCGCTCAAAAAGGGATCCCTTTGGTCGAGAAATATATGGTTGAAAGCTTGCATCGGCATACGTTAATGAAAATCGCCACATGTGAACAGAATGAAAGTGTAGCACCTTCTCTGCTGCTATTGGGTTGATTTCGTCACCTCTCAAAAAGCGACCAAGTTGGTTGTGAAAAGCACGGTTCACTGCTACCTTCCGCATATGTTATTAATATTCGCCGCATGTGGCAAGTTTCAAAGCAGAGCCCTTTCCTGGTGCTACTAGCCCGCATTTGTCAGCTCTCAAAAAGGGACCGAGTTGGTGGCGATATATGCGCTTGAAAGCTTCCCACCGCATACTTTAATGAAATTCGCCGCATGTGCACCCAAACGAAAGCCTGGCCCCTTCTCTGCAGCTGCTGGCTCGCATTTGTCACCTCTCAAAAAGAGACTGTGTTGATTGTCGCGACAACTGCGGTTGAAAGCTTCCCTCTCCACACGTTTATGAAATTCGCTACATATGAGCAGAATGAAATAAAACCCTTTCAATGCTGCTACTGACTCGTATTTGTCACTTTTCAAAAAGGGACCGAGTTGGTCGCGAAATGCGCGGTTGAATGCTTCACTCTGCATACGTTAATGCAACTTGCCACAAGTGCACAGAATGAAGCCCTAGCCCTGTTCCAGCCGCACTGGCTCGCATTGGTCAAGTCTGAAAAAGAAACCGAGTTTGCCGCCAAATGTGCGCTTGAAAGCTTCCGTCTCCACATTTTACTGAAAATCGCCACATGTGATTAGAATGAAAGCGTAGCCCCTTCCCTCCTGCTTCTGGCTCGCATTTTTGACCTCTTAAAGGGACTGAGTTGGTCGCCAAATGTACGGTATAAAGCTTCTTTCCGCATATGTTAATGAAATTCGCCACATGTGAACGGAATGAAAGCGTAGCCCCTTCCCTGCTGCTTCTGGGTCGCATTGGTAAAGAGGGACCGATTTGGTATCCAAATGAACGGTTCAAAGCTTCCCTCTCCTACGTTAATGAAAATCGCCACATGCGAACAGCATAAAAGTGTAGCCCCTTCCCTGCTGCTACTGGCTTGAATTTGCACCTCTCAAAATGGGGCCGAGTTAGTCTCCGAATGTACGGTTCAAAGCTTCCCTATGCATACGTTAATGAAATTCGCCACATGCGAACAGCATGAAACTGTTTCCTCTTCCCTGCCACTACTGGCTTGTATTTGGCACCTCTAAAAGGGAACGAGTTGGTCTCCAAATGTACCCTTGATAGCTTCCCTCCGCATGCGGTAATGAAATTTGCCACGTGTGAACAGAATGAAAACCTAGCGCCTTCGCTGCTGCTACTGGCTTGTATTTGTCACCTCTAAAAAGGGGCCGAGTTGGCCTCCGGATGTATGGTTGAAAGCTTCCCTCCGCATACGTTAATGAAATTTGCCACATGTGAACAGATGTTAGTGCACGTTAAAGAACCCCAGGAGGTCGAAATTTCCGGAGCCCTCCACTACGGCGTCTCTCATAGCCTTAGTCGCTTTGGGAAGTTAAACCCCATAAACCAACCAACCAAAATGAAACCCTAGCGCCTTCCCTGCTGCTACTGGCTTGTATTTGTCACCTCTAAAAATAGATCGAGTTGGTCTCCGAATGTACTCTTGAAAGCTTCCCTCCACCTACGTTTATGAAATTTGCCACATGTGAGCAGAATGAAAGCTTAGCCCCTTCACTGCTGCTACTGGCTCGCATCGGCGACCTATTAAAAAGGGACTGAGTTGTTATTCAAATGTACGGTTTGTAATGACGAAGAAGTGCCCGCGCGGTAAAGGACTGCTCTCAGCGAGCACTTGCCTCCTCTTGGTGCTGTTGGAAGCGCTGACTGTCGGTGAACGCCGTTCCGCGCCTATTGCTTTGTGGCGTGCTGTGTTTTGTGTTCTGTGCCTGAAAAACCCATTACAAGTGGTGGAGGTGCACTCTGATCCCGTCCTGGAGCTGAGAAACGGCACCATTACCACCCAAATGCCGAGAGACACAGCACCGCCGCCACCGCCGCCGCCATCGGTGCCGCCCGCACCTGTTATCTGCGCTGGCATGCCTCGGCAGCGGAACCCAGCTGTCTTCAGCGGCACCGGCGACAATGATGTGGAAGATTGGCTGGCGTCTTACGAGCGGGTAAGCACGCACAACCGCTGGGACGATACCATGAAGCTCAATAACGTCATATTCTACCTCGCGGACGTCGCCAACCTCTGGTTCCGCAACCTTGAAGCGGACATCACCAACTGCTCGGCTTTCAAAACGAACTTGGCGGAGGTATTTGGCTGTCCTGGTGTGCGCAAGCTCCGCGCTGAACAGCTCTTAGCGGGCGCAGCAGCCGGGTGAGACGTTCACGAGCTACGTGGAAGACGTCGTAGACATCTGCAAGCGCGTGAACTCTGAAATGTCTGAGGCCGAAAAAATCAGGCACATTATGAAAGGCATCGACGAGGGCGCCTTTCAAATGCTTCTTGCCAGGCAGCCTGACACCGTTGCCTCCGTCATCAGCTTGTGCCAGAGCTACGAGGAGCTCTGCAAGCAACGCGTCCTCGCTCGTCACCCTATACGACAGGCTGAGGTACTATCCGTTGATGCTGTGGTCGCTGGAGAGCCCCAGTTCATGCAGGAAGTGAAACGGTTCATCCGTGAAGAAGTTGCACGTCAACTCGCGCTCGTGCATGGGGCTCCAGCTCTGTCACCAGCACTTCCTGCGGCCTTTCAGCAGACCATCCAGGCACAGGTCGCAGACGCCCTGCAGATCGCGGATGCCGTGCCACCCGTCCCTCAACAGGCAGTGGCTGCCCCGCTTACCTACGCTGCCGTCCTGTCCCGCCCGGCTCCTCATCCCTCGGGGAATTTCTCCGACGCCACACCAGCTCCGCCGCCTTTGGCACCGCGACCTGTTCGGTCGTATCGGGTTTCCGCCCCACCATCGTTGCCGCACACGGCGCCGGCCCCCCTTCCCTGCGGTCGCCCATGGCGCACTCGCGACAACAGGCACATTTGTTTTGCCTGTGGCATTGCCAGACATGTCGCCCGCTACTGCCGCCATCATATCTATTCGCCTACTGACGTCATGACGCCATCAGCATACGGACCTTACACGCAGCACTACCGCATGCAGCATGATTCGCCACCATCTTCGTTCTGAACTGAAAACCAGTCCGCAACGCCGCACCGCTCCCATTCTCCGCGGCGCCGTTCCATCTCCCCGATGCACCGCCGCGTCAGCCCCAACGAAGCGGAAAACTAGTGAGCGCAGTTCACGAGGCAAGAGCTGCGCCTTCGGCAAACTTTACAAGGCCTCTGACGTCCCCCGCCAATGTCGTTGATGTGGTAGTAGATGGTGTTGTGACGTGTGCCTTGATTGACACCGGAGCAGCCTTATCAGTTATGGACGCGAAATTTTGCCGCCGCATCAAGAAGGTTCTGACGCCATTCCCTGATATTTTGCTCCGTACTGCTGACGCCCAGGAAATTCAGCCGCTTGCCGCTTGCACTGCACGAGTTGCTATTCAAGACGTCATCTACGCAATTGAGTTCGTGGTACTCTCCTCCTGCTCGCATGACGTCATTCTTGGGTGGGACTTTCTGTCGGAACACTCTGCTGTCGTCGACTGCGCCCGTGCTGAAGTTACTCTCTCTGTCCTACCGACGACTCCAGAGTCGAAACACCCGAGTATCCGGACAAGCTTCTTTCTCACGATGTCGAGCTTCCTGCTTCCTCGTCCGTAGTAGTCTCCCTCTCCTGTGTCTCTCCAGCCGACCCGCCCGACACACCTGTTCTCTTAACTCCCTCGCAACTGTTCGTTCACGGCAGAAACCTACCGCTTCCCTTCGCTGTCCTCACGGTGACTTCCGGAAGAGCAACCATGCTCATCAGCAGTCATCTACCCCCTCCTTTAACTCTGCTTCGTGGTGAATGCGTTGGCTACGTAGCATCGGCTGAACTCCTACAAGTCGTCGACGACGTCGAGGCCACTTCTACACCGTCGGTCGATGCTCTCACCCTGGCTCCCCCGTGACGCCGACTCCCCTCTGATGTCTTGTACAGTGCCATCAATCGAGACCTTCATTCGACGTGCCGCGACCAGCTGTTCGCCCTTTTGTGCGAATTTAGTTCATCTTTTGATGCGTGCCAAACTCCACTCGGCCGTGCTTCCGCTGTTACACATACCGTCGATACTGGCACCCATCCTCCTCTGCGCCAGCGACCATATCGTGTGTCAGCTCCGGAACGTCGAGTCATCACCGAGCAAGTGGACGACATGTTAGAGCGCGGGATTATACAGCCCTCGAAGAGCCCATGGTCTTCCCCGGTCGTTCTCGTTCGAAAGAAAGACGGCTCTATCCGATTTTGCGTGGATTACCGACGGCTGAACACTGTCCTCTGCCACGCATAGATGACGCCCTCGATTGCCTGCAAGGAGCAGAATTTTTTTCGTCGCTCGATCTGAGATCTAGTTATTGGCAAACGCCTATGGCCAAAGATGGCCTCGAAAAAACAGCCTTCGTCACGCCTGATGGGTTATATGAGTTTAACGTGATGCCATTTGGGCTTTGCAATGCCCCTGCGACATTCGAAAGAATGATGGATAACGTTCTGCGTGGCCTCCGCTGGAAGACGTGCCTCTGCTATTTTGTCGACGTCATGAATACGTACCAACTCGCCCAAATTTCTGCCTTGCTTGACGACGTAGTCGTGTTTGCGGCCGACTTCTCGACTCATCTGACTCGTTTGCGCCAAGTGCGGACTTGCCTCAGCACCGCAGCGCTGCAATTAAATTTGAAAAAATGCCATTTCGGAGCTCGCCAACTGACCATCCTCGGCCACGTCGTCTCAAAAGAGCGCATCCTTCCGGATCCCACCAAACTTCGTGCGGTTGCCGAGTTTCCGAAACCGTCCACGCCCAAAGAACTGCGCAGTTTAATCGGCCTATGCTCATATTACAAGAATGCCGCGTAGTTCACAGAACAAGCACGGCGTACCATCCTCAGACGAATGGGCTGACCGAAAGGTTTAACCGGACGCTCGGTGACATGCTCACCATGTATGTCACTCCCGACCACTCCAACTGGGACCTCGTACTCCCATTTGTGACATACGCCTATAATACCGCCGTCCCGTCTACTACTGGGTTTTCGCCATTCTTCCTTCTTTATGGACGCGAACCTACCTGCCTGCTTGACACCATCCTCCCCTACCATCCTGATGCCTCTGACTGCTCCCCTGCTTCTGAAATAGCCCATTATACCGATGAATGCCCCCAACTAGCCCGATCTCTCACGTCCCACGATCAACTTCTTCAGAAAGACCACCGTGGTTCAGGTCAACCCTCTGCCCCACTACCGGTCGGCTCCCTTGTTTGGCTATGGGCACCTTCTGGTCCTCCTGGCCTGTCGTCCAGGTTCCGCACCAAATATCACGGCCCCTACCCTGTTGTCTGCTAGAGTTCCCCCGTGAACTACGTTGTGGAACCGTTGACACCCTCCTCTGACCACCACCGCCGTGGCCGTGAAACCGTTCACATCAGCCGTCTCAAGCCTTACCACGAACCCGTGGTGTGTACCACGCGGTGAGTCAGTTCAAAGGAAAATTTCAAATCTATAAACTGCAAGGATCCCTTTTGAGGGACTTCATGTGTAAGCTCTAGTCCTCACCCATTTGCAGCCAAAAACATCAAGGACGAGAGAACGCAACCAGGGCTTCGAGACTTCGCTAGTGTCGAAAAATCATCGACCTAGCGGAAAACGCGAGTGCCGCTTCCGGCCAGCTCTTCCTCCACAAGCCTGTCAACTCTGCCGAGAAAAATGTTACTTAGAATGGGGGCTACCTTAGACCCTATGCAGACACCAAATTTTTGCACATAAACATGGCCATCCCACACTACATGCGTGCTGTTGAGGTAAAAAACCAACAGTTCCATGAAAGACGCAATACTAATCCCACACCTGTTTTGAAAACTGCATTCATCATTTTCTTCTGTGATGCACCCCTGAGCGTACTGCATAATTTGAGCATGTGGGAGCGAACAGGTCAACAACATCAATGCTGAAACCCAGGCACGTGGCAGGATTCTCCTTCAGGGGAAGGTTTGTAAGGGCTTCTGATTTGGGAATAAGGAACGGGTCAGTAACATTAAGCGCCGATAGATGCCTTCAAAGACAGGTGGAAACAATCAATTGCCAAGGGCTACGCTCAGAAACGATGGTTCTGAACGGGATATCCGGTTTGTGGGTTTTGGCTGTGAAGAACATTTCCAGGACGGAACGTTCAGCACCCTTCACATTCCTCGCCAAACCCTCTAGACTACACTTCTGCAGAAGATCTCATGCCTTTTCTTTACACCGAGATGACTTGGTCTTAACAATTCTAAAATTCTTTAGCACCGCGTCATGTGCTTTCATAACAAAAGCATCCTCAGAAACTACTACAAAAAATCCCTCTTTGTCGGCTTGCATGGCCCGCAGCCGATTTTCACATAAACAGTTAACCAGAAAACGGAACTTGTTACGTTGACCATCCGTACTCCCGCTACCAGCGACCGCATCAATGCATTCACACACATCTGGGTCTCTGCTGAAGGGGGCTTTAAACGCAACGTCACGCGCGAAGGCCAATTTCTCAACAACTTTCATACCGGGTTCCAGGCAATACATGGATCCAAGACGTAAAGTGTTCATGTGATCGGAAGCCACGTCGATGTAACCAAGGACTAGAAGCTTCCCTTCCGGGGGTAGTCGTTTAGGCGGCTTAGGGAAAGAAGGGCGGACGACGTTCCACAAGAAGTCCGTAAGATGGTCAGTCGTCCTACACCAATCACGGAAGCGACGCAAGTTGAGGTGAGGGTTTGGGCCCCCACACTTCGTCCATAGCATGTCCTTGAAGAACCTGGCCTGGCGCCAGCATTCGCTCGTCAGGAGTTTGCAGAATCTCCTTGTATGGCCCAGCGAAGGTCGCTACCAACCACAAAGCGCCTGCAGATCCTGAGCTCAAGTATTAAAGCGGCAATGCCAAGAAGCAGTGCGCGCTCTGCATATGTATACGGCTATGAGTGGTGGCAGCACAGCTGACCTTGAAAGGTCCAGGTTGCAACACATAAAAGAAGCCCAGGTACAAGAAACGAACTGCAGAAGAACTGAGGATTGGGCGAGTTGGTGGTGATCCATCGTAAAAAACCAGCGCTTAACACGAACAGAGGGCAAGGTGAAACAGACTGACGGTGCTGATTTTTTTTTATTTTTTAGGCAGTCAATTTATACATTTACACAGACATGCGCAAAGGCATCTTGTCAAATCCGATACACTGTTGCCGCTCACATGCGTAAAACTAGAGAAAACAAAGAAACAGCAATCATCAATTCAAGGCACGTGTGTCATTACCTCACACTCCCTACCCAGAAGGAAGCAAGCTCATTTCCCTCCCTGACAAGCTTATCGAGGATTTTCTTACGCATCCCTCGCCCTTCCTGATGACGTGGAATGCTTCCGCGATCTCCCTAGTGCGCTGATCGTGATGTACAAACACCACTTCCGTGTCAACAAAATACGGAACACAATCACACGTGAAGTGTTGTGTTTAGTTTCTATTAGCTTTGCTGCTGACCGAATTGGCATGTTCTGTCAGGCGAATGTTGATATAACGGCCTGTCTGGCCGATGTACACACGGCCGCAAGACAAAGGGATAAGCTACACCACCCCCGTCTTACAGGTGACGTACTTGCTTCCATTCTTAATTTTGCCTTCAGCGCCGTTTGTCTGTTTCATCTTGCCCTCAGTCCGTGTTCTTTAGCACTGGTTTCTTACGATGGTCTCCAAAGGTATGGTTGCAAGCTTCCCTCCGCATGCGTTAATGAAATTCGCCACATGTGAACAGAATGAAAGCGCAGCCCCTTCCCTGCTGCTAATAGGCCGTGTTTGTTACCTCAAAAAGGAACCGAGTTAGCCCCCAAATGCACGCTTCAAGGCTACCCTCTGCACACGTTAATCAAATTGGCCACATGTGAACAGAATGAAAGCGTGGCGCCTTCCCTGCTGCTACTGGCTTGTATTTGTCACCTCTAAAAAGGGACCGAGTTGGTCTCCGAATGTACGGTTGACAGCTTCCCTCCGCATACGTTAATGAAATTTGCCACATGTGAACAGTGAAAGCCTAGCCCCTCCCCTGCTGCTACTGGCTCGCATTGGCGACCTCTTAAAAAGGGACCGAGTTGGTATCCAAATGTACGGTTCAAAGCTTCCCTCTGCATATATTAATGAAATTCGCCACATGCGAACGGCATAAAAGTGTAGCCCCTTCCCTCCTGCTACTCGCTTGTATTTGCACCTCTCAGAAAGGGACTGGGTCGGTCTCCAAATGTATGGTTCAAAACGTCCCTCCGCATACGTTCATGAAATTTGCCACATGTGATCAGAACGAAACCGTAGCCTCTTCGCTGCTGCTACTGGCTCGCTTTCGCGACCTCTTAAAAAGGGACCGAGTTGGTCTTCAATTGTATGGTTGAAAGCTTCTCGAAGCATTTGTTAATGCAACTAACCACAGGTGAACAGAATGAAGGTATAGCCCCTTTCCTGCTGCTGCTGCTCGTATTTTTCACCTCTCAAAAAGGTGCCGATTTGGTCGTGAAATGCACGGTAGAAAGCTCCCTCTGCATACGTCAATGCAACTCGCCCCATGTGCAGAGAATGAAGGCGTAGCCTCTTTCCAGCTCGAACTCGCTCGTATTTGTCACCTCTCAAAAAGGGACCGAGTTGGTCACGAACATACGGCTGAAAGCTTCCCTCCGCATACGTTAATGCAACTCGCAACATGTGAACAGATTGAAAATGAAAGCCTTTTCCTGCTGCAACTGGCTCGTATTTGTTACCTCTCAAAGAGGGACCGAGTTGGTCACGAAATTCACGGTTGAAAGCTTCCCTGCGCATACGTTAATGAAACTCGCCGCATGTGCACAGAATCAAGGCATAGCCCCTTTCCAGCTGCCACTGGCTCATATTTGTCACCTCTCGAAAAGGGACTGAGTTGGTCGCTGGATGTCGGATTGAAAGCTTCCCTATGCACACGCTAATGAAATTCGCCACATCTGAACAGATTGAAAACGAAAGCCTCTTCGTGCTGCTACTGGCTCGTATTTGTTACCTCTCAAAAAGGGAAGGAGCTGGTCGCGAAATATACAGTTGAAAGCTTCCCTGCGCTTACGCCAGGGATATTCGCCACATGTGAACAGAATGAAGGCGTAGGGCCTTTTCTGCTGCTACTGGCTCGAATTTGTCACATCTCAAAAAATGCCCAGGCTTAGCTTGGTTAAGCCAAGAATGCGTTGTATATTGGGCGGTCTTTTTGCGCGACGTTTTGCTTGGCGGCACTCGATTTTCTAAGCAGTTTTTCCTCAGTGACGTATGGATGGATGGATAGGAGCGCCCCCTTTGAAACGGGGCCGTGGCAACCTCCACCATGCTGAGCCCTTTTTTTTCATTTTTTTCTGGTTTTTCTTTATTTTTTATTTTTTCTTTTATTTTTTTTCGTGGTTTGGAGACGTCACGTCACCACGCAACGTGACGTAACAAAACCACGTGACGTCACGTCACGTGGTTTGGTGGCTGCCCGGCCGCTCCCAAGGGCTGTACTGAGTGATTGCAATATTCTACGCATAAAAGGGACTGAGTTGGTCGCGAGCAGCTACTGGCTCGCTTTGGTCGCCTCTCCAAAACGGACCGCGTTGGTCGCGAAACATACGGTTGAAAGCTTCCCTCTGCACACGTTAATGAAATTCCCCACATGTAAACGGAATGAAACCTTAGCCCCTTCCCTCCTGCTACTGTCTCGCATTGGTCGCATCTCAAAAGGGACGGAGTTGGTCACGAAATGTACGGTTGAAAGCTTTTCTCTGCATACGTTAATCAAATTCGCCACATGTCAACAGCATGAAAGTGCAGCCCCTTCCCTGCTGCTACTGGCTTTTATTTGTCGCCTCTCAAAAAGAGAGCGAATTGGTGTCCAAATGTGCGCTTGAAAGCTTCCCTCCACATACTTTAATGAAATTCGAGACTTGTGAACGGAATGAAAGCAAAACCCTTTCCCTGCTGCTACTGAGCCTTATTTGTCACCTCTCAACAAGGGACTGTGCTGGTAGCGAATTGTATGGTTAAAAGCTTCCCTCCACATACTTTAATGAAATTCGCCACAAGTCAACACAATGAAAGCCTAGCCCCTTCTCTGCTGCTATTAGCTCGTGTATGTCCCCTCTCAAAAAGGGGCTGAATTTCTCGCCAAATGTTCGGTTGAAAACTTCCCGTTGCATACGTTAATGAAATTCGCCAAATGTCAACAGCATGAAAGTGTAGCCCCTTCCCTGCTGCTATTGGTTTGTATTTTTGACCTCTCAAAAGGAGACCGAGCTCGTGTCCATATGTACGGTTGAAACCTTCCCTCAGCCCACATAATGAAATTCGCCACATGTCAACAGCATGAAAGTGTAGCTCCTTCCCTTATGCTACTGGCTTGTATTTGTCACCTCTCAAAAAGAGACCGAGCTGGTGTCCAAATGTACGGTTGAAAGCTTGCCTCTGCATACTCTAATGAAAATACCAACATGTGAACAGAATGAAAGCAAAACGCTTTCCCTGCTGCTACTGGCTCTTATTTGTCTCCTCTAAAAGGGACTGTGTTGGTCGCGAAATGTACGATTGAAAGCTGCCCTCCGCATAAGTTATTGAAATTCGCCACAAGTAAACAGAATAAACGCTTAGCCCCTTCCCTGCTGGTAATGGCTCGTATTTGTCACCTCTCAAAAAGGGGCTGGGTTGGTCGCCAAATGTAGGGTTGAAAACTTCCCTCCGCATACGTTAAAGGGACTTTGAGGAGAAATTGAAGTTGGCTTGTATCGACAGAATATCAGCTCCTGATTAGAAAAACGCCACTCATACTGACAACAAAGCTCTTGTAACGTAGAAAAGAGCAAGAACCAAAATACAGATATCGCCGCCCCAGGCGAAACTCGCAAGTAGAAGCGTCATGACGTCCTAGGACAAAACAGTGTTGCTAGAACCAATGGTTCTAGCAACGCTAGGACACGAGGAGTCACGAATCACTGAGGCGCAGCCAATGCATGCGCAAATCTCCTTGACGTCGGCAGACGGCGCCACGTACTCGGCAGCTACGCACGCGCCTGCAGCATCAGGACCAACCAGCGCCTGCTTACCCGCGCTAGGCGGGCTCCCGGTATTCCGCGAACGGTAACGAGGTACACGGTATGCTATAGGTGTCTATTTGAGAGAACTTCGTTGACGACTTCAAGAACGGGATCCTTCGTAACGCTGGCAAAACGCCGGTGCAAACGTAAACGAAGCGACGGTAGCGACGGCCGCAACAGCCGATAGATGCCTTCAACGTGCGGCCGGCGGTAGCGTTTTTTTCGGCTGCTGCTAGGCCGCACTGCTGGGGCCAGAAATCACGGAGTATGCGTTACGTCATCTGCACGTCATGTTTCACGTCACTTTCATAGGAGAATCCCAAGTTTGAATCAGAGCGGCGGGAAAAACTTTTTCGAATTCGAATCCAAATTTCTTGGAAATAAATGCATCTTTCGCTGCCGGCCAAGTGGCAACAAAGCCATGAAATGCCGTACTACCAGATTTCGCTATAAAAAAAATTATACAGCTCTTCTCACTGTCTCTTTAATGAAATTCACCACAAGTGATCAGAATAAAAGCCCAGCCCCTTCCTTGCTTGTGGTGCCTCGGATTTTTCACCTCTCAAAAAAGAGACGGTGTTGGTCCCCAAATGTAGGTTTAAAAGCTTCGCTCCGCATACGTTAATGAAATTCGCTTCAAGTGAACAGAATAAAAGCCTAGCCCCTTGCCTGATGGTAATAGCTCGTGTTTGGCACGTCTCAAAACGGGACTGCGTTGGTCGCTAAATGTAGGGATGGAAGCTTCCCTCCACATACGTTAATGAAATTAGCCACAAGTGAAAAAAATAAAAACCTAGCCACTTCCCTGCTGGTAATGGCTCGTATTTGTCACCTCTCAGAAAGGGGCTGCGTTGGTCGCCAAATCAAGGGCTGGAAGCTTCCCCCTTCATACGTTAATGAAATTCGCCTCAAGTGAGCAGAATAAAAGCCCAGCCCCTTCCTTGCTGCTCCTGGCTCGTGTTTGTCACGTCTCAAAAAGGGTCCGTGTTGGTCACCAAATGTAGGGTTGAAAGCTTCCTTCCGCATACGTTAATGAAATTCGCCACAAGTGAACAGAACAAAAGCCTTGCCCCTTCCTTGCTGGCTATGGTTCGTATTTGTCGACTCTCAAAAAGGGACTGTGTTGGTCGCCAAATGTAGGGTTGAAAGCTTCCTTCTGTATACGTTATTGAAATTCGCCACAAGTGAACAGAATAAAAGCCTTGCCCCTTCCTGGCTGGTAATGGCTCGTATTTGTCACCTCTCAAAAAGGGACTGCGTTGGTCGCCAAATGTAATGGGGAGAGCTTCCTTCCGCATACATTAATGAAAGTCGCCACAAGTGAGCAGAATAAAAGCCTAGCCGCTTCCCTACTGCTACTCGCTTGTGTTTGTCACATCTCAAAAGGAGACTGTGTTGGTCGCTAAATGTAGGGTTGAAAGCTTCCTTCTGCATACATTAATGAATTTCGCCACAAGCGAACAGAATAAAAGCCTAGCCCCTTCCTTACTGGTAATAGCTCGTTAGAGCGAAACAAAACTGCGCGAAGAAGACGGGACAAAAGAAAGGCACGAATACACACACACAAAGCGCAGACTTCCAACTCACTTTATTTTGTAAAAGCAGGGTGCTTATAAAGGCAATCACAGCAAACTAGGAGACAAGCAGAAGCAACGTGCGAACGGCAATGACAAAGTCCATTGACCGACTAGCAATGACCGACTAGCCCAACATCATGTCTTACTTTAATAGCTCGTATTTGTCACCTCTCAAAAAGGGACTGTGTTGGTCGCCAAATGTAGGGTGGAAAGCATACGTTAATGAAATTCGCCGCAAGTGAGCAGAATAAAAGCCTTGCCCCTTCCTGGCTGGTAATGGCTCGTATTTGTCACCTCTCAAAAAGGGACTGCGTTGGTCGCCAAATGTACGGTGGAGAGCATACGTTAATGAAATTCGCCGCAAGTGAGCAGAATAAAAGCCTTGCCCCTTCCTGGCTGGTAATGGCTCGTATTTGTCACCTCTCAAAAAGGGACTGTGTTGGTCGCCAAATGTAGGGTGGAAAGCATACGTTAATGAAATTCGCCACAAGTGAACAGAATAAAAGCCTTGCCCCTTCCTGGCTGGTAATGGCTCGTATTTGTCACCTCTCAAAAAGGGACTGCGTTGGTCGCCAAATGTACGGTGGAGAGCTTCCTTCTGCATACATTAATGAAAGTCGCCACAAGTGAGCAGAATAAAAGCCTAGCCGCTTCCCTGCTGCTACTCGCTTGTGTTTGTCAAATCTCAAAAGGAGACTGCGTTGGTCGCCAAATGTAGGGTTGAAAGCTTTCTTCTGCATACATTAATGAATTCCGCCACAAGTGAACAAAATAAAAGCCTAGCCCTTTCCTTACTAGTAATAGCTCGTATTTGTCACCTCTCAAAAAGGGACTGTGTTGGTCGCCAAATGTAGGGTGGAAAGCATACGTTAATGAAATTCGCCGCAAGTGAGCAGAATAAAAGCCTTGCCCCTTCCTGGCTGGTAATGGCTCGTATTTGTCACCTCTCAAAAAGGGACTGCGTTGGTCGCCAAATGTAGCATTGAAAGCTTCCTTCCACATACGTTAATGAAATTCGCCACAAATGAACAGAATAAAAGCCTTGCCCCTTCCTTGCTGCTACAGGCTCGTGTTTGTCACCTCTCAAAAAGGGACAGCGTTGGTCGCCAAATGTAGGGTGGAAAGCTTCTTTCCGCGTACGCTAATGAAACTCGCCACAAGTGAACAGAAAAAAAGCTTTGCCCCTTCCTTGCTGCTACTGGCTCGTGTTTGTCAGCTCTCAAAAAGGGGAGAGCGTTGGTCGCCAAATGTAGGGTGGAAAGCTTCTTTCCGCGTACGCTAATGAAACTCGCCACAAGTGAACAGAATAAAAGCCTAGCCCCTTCCCTGCTGCTACTGGCTCGTGTTTGTCACATCTTAAAAAGGGACTGTGTTGGTCGCCAAATGTAGGGTGGAAAGCTTCCTTCCGCTTACGTTAATGAAATTCGCCACAAGAGAGCAGAATGAAAGCCTAGCCCCTTCCCCGCTGCTACTGCCTCGTGTTTGTCACATCTTAAAAAGGGACTGTGTTGGTCGCCAAATGTAGGGGTGCAAGGTTCTCTCCGCATACGTAACGAAATTCGCCACATGTGAGTATAACGAAAGCGAAACGCTTCCCCTGCTGCTGCTGGTTCGTGTTTGTCTCCTCTCAGAACGGGACTGTGTTGGTCGCCTAATGTAGCGTTCAAAGCTTCCATCCGCTTAAGTTAATGAAATTCGCCTCAAGTGAACAGAATAAAAGCCTAGACCCTTCCATGCTGGTAATGGCTCGTGTTTGTCACATCTTAAAAAGGGACTGTGTTGGTCGCCAAATGTAGGGGTGCAAGGTTCTCTCCACATACGTAACGAAATTCGCCACATGTGAGCATAACGAAAGCGAAACGCTTCCCCTGCTGCTGCTGGTTTGTGTTTGTCTCCTCTCAGAACGGGACAGTGTTGGTCGCCTAATGTAGCGTTTAAAGCTTCCATCCGCTTAAGTTAATGAAATTCGCCACAAGTGAGCAGAATGAAAGCCTAGCCCCTTCCCCGCTGCTACTGCCTCGTGTTTGTCACATCTTAAAAAGGGACTGTGTTGGTCGCCAAATGTAGGGGTGCAAGGTTCTCTCCGCATACGTAACGAAATTCGCCACATGTGAGCATAACGAAAGCGAAACGCTTCCCCTGCTGCTGCTGGTTCGTGTTTGTCTCCTCTCAGAACGGGACTGTGTTGGTCGCCTAATGTAGCGTTCAAAGCTTCCTTCCGCTTACGTTAATGAAATTCGCCACAAGTGAGCAGAATGAAAGCCTAGCCCCTTCCCCGCTGCTACTGCCTCGTGTTTGTCACATCTTAAAAAGGGACTGTTTTGGTCGCCAAATGTAGGGGTGCAAGGTTCTCTCCGCATACGTAACGAAATTCGCCACATGTGAGCATAACGAAAGCGAAACGCTTCCCCTGCTGCTGCTGGTTCGTGTTTGTCTCCTCTCAGAACGGGACTGTGTTGGTCGCCTAATGTAGCGTTCAAAGCTTCCATCCGCTTACGTTAATGAAATTCGCCTCAAGTGAACAGAATAAAAGCCTAGACCCTTCCATGCTGGTAATGGCTCGTATTTGTCAGCTCTCAAAAAGGGACTGTACAGGTCGCCAAATATAGGGTTGAAGGCTTCCCTCCGCATAGGTTGTTGACATTCGCCACAAGTGAACAGAATAACAGCAGAGCCCCTTCCCTGCTGTTAATGGCTCGTATTTGTCACCTCTGAAAAAGGGGCTGCGTTGGTCGCTAAATGTAGGGACGGAAGCTTCCCTCTGCATACGTTAATGAAATTCGCCACAAGTGAGCAGAATAAAAACATAGCCCCTTCCCTGCTGGTAATCGCTCGTATTTGTCACCTCTGAAAAAGGGGCTGCGTTGGTCGCTAAATGTAGGGACGGAAGCTTCCCTCCACATACGTTAATGAAATTCGCCACAAGTGAAAAAAATAAAAACCTAGCCACTGCCCTGCTGGTAATGGTTCGTATTTGTCACCTCTCAGAAAGGGGCTGCGTTGGTCGCCAAATCAAGGGCTGGAAGCTTCCCTCTTCATACGTTAATGAAATTCGCCTCAAGTGAGCAGAATAAAAGCCCAGCCCCTTCCTTGCTGCTCCTGGCTCGTGTTTGTCACACCTCAAAAAGGGTCTGTGTTGGTCACCAAATGTAGGGTTGAAAGCTTCCTTCCGCATACGTTAATGAAATTCGCCACAAGTGAGCAGAACAAAAGCCTTGCCCCTTCCTTGCTGGCTATGTTCGTATTTGTCGACTCTCAAAAAGGGACTGTGTTGGTCGCCAAATGTAGGGTTGAAAGCTTCCTTCTGTATACGTTAATGAAATTCGCCACAAGTGAACAGAATAAAAGCCTTGCCCCTTCCTGGCTGGTAATGGCTCGTATTTGTCACCTCTCAAAAAGGGACTGCGTTGGTCGCCAAATGTACGGTGGAGAGCTTCCTTCCGCATACATTAATGAAAGTCGCCACAAGTGAGCAGAATAAAAGCCTAGCCGCTTCCCTGCTGCTACTCGCTTGTGTTTGTCAAATCTCAAAAGGAGACTGTGTTGGTCGCTAAATGTAGGGTTGAAAGCTTCCTTCTGCATACATTAATGAATTTCGCCACAAGCGAACAGAATAAAAGCCTAGCCCCTTCCTTACTGGTAATAGCTCGTATTTGTCACCTCTCAAAAAGGGACTGTGTTGGTCGCCAAATGTAGGGTGGAAAGCATACGTTAATGAAATTCGCCGCAAGTGAGCAGAATAAAAGCCTTGCCCCTTCCTGGCTGGTAATGGCTCGTATTTGTCACCTCTCAAAAAGGGACTGCGTTGGTCGCCAAATGTACGGTGGAGAGCATACGTTAATGAAATTCGCCGCAAGTGAGCAGAATAAAAGCCTTGCCCCTTCCTGGCTGGTAATGGCTCGTATTTGTCACCACTCAAAAAGGGACTGTGTTGGTCGCCAAATGTAGGGTGGAGAGCTTCCTTCCGCATACATTAATGAAAGTCGCCTCAAGTGAACAGAATAAAAGCCTAGCCCCTTCCCTGCTGCTACTGGCTCGTGTTTGTCACATCTTAAAAAGGGACTGTGTTGGTCGCCAAATGTAGGGGTGCAAGGTTCTCTCCGCATACGTAACGAAATTCGCCACATGTGAGCATAACGAAAGCGAAACGCTCCCCCTGCTGCTGCTGGTTCGTGTTTGTCTCCTCTCAGAACGGGACTGTGTTGGTCGCTTAATGTAGCGTTCAAAGCTTCCATCCGCTTACGTTAATGAAATTCGCCACAAGTGAGCAGGATGAAAGCCTAGCCCCTTCCCCGCTGCTACTGCCTCGTGTTTGTCACATCTTAAAAAGGGACTGTGTTGGTCGCCAAATGTAGGGGTTTAAGGTTCGCTCCGCATACGTAACGAAATTCGCCACATGTGAGCATAACGAAAGCGAAACGCTTCTTCTGCTGCTGCTGGTTCGTGTTAGTCTCCTCTCAGAACGGGACTGTGTTGGTCGCCTAATGTAGCGTTCAAAGCTTCCATCCGCTTACGTTAATGAAATTCGCCTCAAGTGAACAGAATAAAAGCCTAGACCCTTCCATGCTGGTAATGGCTCGTGTTTGTCACATCTTAAAAAGGGACTGTGTTGGTCGCCAAATGTAGGCTGGAAAGCTTCCATCCGCTTACGTTAATGAAATTCGCCTCAAGTGAGCAGAATAAAAGCCTAGCCCCTTCCCCGCTGCTACTGCCTCGTGTTTGTCACATCTTAAAAAGGGGCTGTGTTGGTCGCCAAATGTAGGGGTTTAAGGTTTTCTCCGCATACGTAACGAAATTCGCCACATGTGAGCATAACGAAAGCGAAACGCTTCCCCTGCTGCTGCTGGTTCGTGTTTGTCTCCTCTCAGAACGGGACTGTGTTGGTCGCCTAATGTAGCGTTCAAAGCTTCCATCCGCTTACGTTAATGAAATTCGCCTCAAGTGAGCAGAATAAAAGCCTAGCCCCTTCCCCGCTTCTACTGCCTCGTGTTTGTCACATCTTAAAAAGGGACTGTGTTGGTCGCCAAATATATGGTTGAAGGCTTCCCTCCGCATAGGTTGTTGAAATTCGCCACAAGTGAACAGAATAACAGCAGAGCCCCTTCCCTGCTGGTAATGGCTCGTATTTGTCACCTCTGAAAAAGGGGCTGCGTTGGTCGCTAAATGTAGGGACGGAAGCTTCCCTCTGCATACGTTAATGAAATTCGCCACAAGTGAGCAGAATAAAAACATAGCCCCTTCCCTGCTGGTAATGGCTCGTATTTGTCACCTCTGAAAAAGGGGCTGCGTTAATCGCTAAATGTAGGGACGGAAGCTTCCCTCTGCATACGTTAATGAAATTCGCCACAAGTGAGCAGAATAAAAACATAGCCCCTTCCCTGCTGGTAATGGCTCGTATTTGTCACCTCTGAAAAAGGGGCTGCGTTGGTCGCTAAATGTAGAGACGGAAGCTTCCCTCTGCATACGTTAATGAAATTCGCCACAAGTGAGCAGAATAAAAACATAGCCCCTTCCCTGCTGGTAATGGCTCGTATTTGTCACCTCTGAAAAAGGGGCTGCGTTGGTCGCTAAATGTAGGGACGGAAGCTTCCCTCTGCATACGTTAATGAAATTCGCCACAAGTGAGCAGAATAAAAACCTAGCCCCTTCCCTGCTGGTAATGGCTCATATTTGTCACGTCTCAAAAACGGACTGCTTTGGTCGCCAAATGTAGTGTTGAAAGCTTCCCTCCTCATACGTTAATGAAATTCACCACAAGTGAAAAAAATAGAAGCCTAGCCCCTTCCCTGCTGGTAATGGCTCGTGTTTGTCACCTCTCAGAAAGGTACTGTGTTGGTCGCCAAATGTAAGGTTGTGTAGGGTTCGGCACGCTGCCGCCTCTTTGTGCACATGTGTTGCGAACATTCCGCAAGATGGCAGTGGCCTAGGCTGCGCGTCCCGTTTTGTTTCGTTTTGTTTTTTGTTTTGTTTTAGTGCGTGCCGTTAGAAGGGGAGGAGCGGCTCGAACGTCCATGCTCTTCGGTTGGTCTCCCCGTTCGTTCTTATGTTTTCCTTTGCCACTGCCGACGGCCGGGCTCTCTGCCGACATTGACCTTGGGCTCCTGTCCCGTCTTCTCGGAATCCTGCCTCCCGGGGGGGAGAAGCCGCCGGCCATAAACAAGCGAGAACGGTCTCGGTTTCGTGGCGTTACGCGACGTGCTGTGTACTAGGCCAGCACGGTTAGGAACCGAAAGTGTCCGTTGGCCCCAGACGTCTAGCGCGCATCCGGTCCGCTTGGCGGAGGATTGCGCAACCACGTAGGGAGGAATTTCGGGGTGAGAGAAAAACCCTGACATCAGTTCTGAGCTTTCCTATTCGTTAAAACTGATGTCAGGCGGGAAGCTGTAACACACTTCAATTTTGCGTGTGGAAAGGGGCGCGGGATCGGGGTGAACTCGTGAAGAGACCCGCGCCCGAGGGCTTTTGTCTCTAGCTACTCCTAGCTGGTAGGCGCTCGGTCGGGCCGAGCGCGGAGGTAGCGGCCGTTGAGAGCTGGTGCAAGGCGCGCCAGTTCGACTGTTGGGACGTGGTGTCCCTCGCCTCCGTGCAGGCGGCCGGCTAGGCCGGCCGTGGGTAGTTTGGCCGTACCGAATCTTGTACCCATCTGTAAATAGCCGGTATAAAAGTTCTTCGTTTCTCCCTGAATCGCTTCGCCTGGAAGTCACTTCATCGAGAAGCCCTTCAAGCGGTGCATCCAATTGCTGGAAACCACCGGACCAACACCACCGGCACAACTTTACTGGCGCAGTCGGCAGTACTGGTGCACTGCAGCGGCCCCCAGGAGAGGACGAAGTTCGGTATCCAAGGCGAGATACCGAGTGGACGACAGGCTAGGGGACGAAGGTGAGAGCAGCATCGGGCGTGAAACGCCGAAGACAAGGCCTTCAACGGACACAGGGTGGTATCCCTGAGCAATGGCGGCATTTGGGAGATTGAAGCGGACATGACCTTCAGCGGACACAGGGTGGCATCCCCGAGCAACGGCAGCAGCTAGCGGCTTCAATCGGCACCTTAAGAGGTCGACTTCATTCTTGCCCGAAAAGAGGACACTGCGAGCAGCTCCGAGTGAGTTCCCTGGTTCCTTTTTCTTGGCGGTCACTGTTTGACTACGGCGGGCGTAGTTAATGATAACCCGATTTGGGCATCTTAACCCCGACAAGGCATCCACAATGAACAGCGATAGTGACAGTGGTGCCAGTGGGGACGGTGGTGACAAGGGCAGCAATGAGGTGTTGAGGCCATGGCGTAGCCAAAACATTGATAAAGAGCTGGAATTGTACGAAAAAAAGATAAAATCCTTACAGCTTGAAATGCAAATCATTCGTGCTCGAAGCCAGAATGCTGCGCCTTCCGAAGACGAACGGTCGAGACAGTACGCTAAGCTACTCGCCGGCGTGTTCCCCAAATTGCCTGCAGACGGTGAAGTGCCCGTCTGGTTTGAATCAGTGGAATGCTCGCTCAGGGCTTACAACGTTCCGAAGGAACACTGGGCGCAGCTTGTGTTCCCGGTGCTAGCCGAGCGGGTGACCTACTTATCGACTCGGTTCACCGCAGAACAACACAGGGACTGTGATAAGTTGAAGATGGTGGTCCTAGACGAGTTAAAACTTTCAGCCGCAGAGTACCAAAGGCGGTTTTCAGGGGCCACCAAGCGGCGCGAAGAAACATGGAAGGGTTTTGTCACACGCGTCCAGAGTTATTTAAATTTTTATTTAAAGTCTCGGGGCGTGTCGACTTTTGACGGACTTCTGAAGCTACTGGTCGCCGACCAGTTCAAAGATGGGCTAGCAGAAGAAGCACGGAAACATGTCAAGCTGCGCGAGGGTGAGAAATGGCTGAACGCGGATGAGATAGCCGCAATGCTACAGACGTACGAGGAAGCCGCCGGGAAGGGAAGCGCACAGAGGAAAGCCGACAGCTTTAAGGGTTTTGACAACCGGCCAAAACCGAGGACGGAATCTCCACCTGCGCAGAAGCCTGGGGCAGAACGAGGAGACGTAAGGGCTGCAGTCAGGCCAGGAGGAGAAACGAGAAAGGAATCGCGATCGGGTGGCTGTTTCCGATGCGGAAGCTGGCGGCACGTTGTTGCGAGCTGCCCATTTGATCGTGAGAACCCAGCTGACAAACGAGAGCGTCCGCCGCGCGAGGATAGGTTAACGGCACGCGTGTCCACCCGTGCCTCGTAAACCACGCGTCCAACTCTCAGGGACGTTAAAATCAGCTGTCGGGAAACAGTTTTCAGCGCCATTGTGGACACCGGCGCAGATATCACCGTAGTGCGCGAAAGCCTTGTACCTGAGGAGTTTGTATCCCCACATAGGACAATCGATCTCATCTCCGCCTTCGGAGAAAAAGTAGAGGCGAAGCTGGCAGTTGTTCCGTTGAAGCTGTATCGTGGTGCTTCCTTAATTGAAAATGTGGACGATGCGACACCGGTGACGTGTGCGCTCACCGACCAGCTCACGCACGCCGATTGTCTAATCTCGGCAGACGCATGGGAACAGCTGCACGACACGTGCAAATCGGACAGTGAGGGTCTGGTGCAGGCGGTTGGAACTCTGTCGCCGCCGGGTGAAGACAGACCGGATGAACCAGGGCCAGACGCGGGTGCCGAGTCAGTTTTGACGTTCGAAGACGATATCCTGCCCAGGCCAGCGGTACTCGCCCCCGCCCACGGTACGGCTGCCCCGGCCAGCGGTACTTCAGGTACTCGGCCAGCGCCCCGGCCGAGTACCTGAAGAAGCTGAAAGCACAGCTCGAGATCGCGGCCGACACCACAGAGCTAACGATAGAAAACAGCAGGAGGCGTACTCGTCACACTACAACAAGCATGCAATGGTGAAAATCTTTCGCGAAGGCGAGGTGGTCTTCGTCTTCGAAGAAAAGAGGCCAGGGAAAATGTACCCAAAGTGGCTGGGGCCGAGGGGTGGTGACAAAAAGGTACCGCGAGCACTCGTACTCCCTACAGATGAGTGACGGTCGCCGCATGCTAGTACATGCAAATAAGCTACGCCCCTACGTCGGCAAGGTGGGTTCGGTGAGCGTCATATTTCATGACGATTGCGACTTCGGAGAAGTCGAATACACCCCGCGCGCACAGAACCTCCTGGAGGACTGTGTAGTTCTTAAGCCTGATAGAATAAGCCACTTAGACAGGGATGCCGCGGCGCTGGTGCACGCCACGTTCGAGCAGCACCAGGCATTGTTTCGGAATGAACCATCGATCGCACGCGTGGGTGAGCGCAGCATAAAACTCGCGGAGGGGCAAAATCCAAAGCGAGGGCACCCTTATAGGATCCCAGAGGCTTTAAAAGACGAAGTAACGAGGCAGATTGATGAACTCCTCGAACAAGGCCTCATCAACCCATGCAAAAGCCCTTTTGCACACCCGATCGTGTGTGTTCCGAAAAAGGACGGGTCGGTACGTCTTTCCATAGACTATTGAGCGCTGAATGCGGTGACCGAGACGGACGCATTTCCTATGGGTTGCCCCCAGGAGCTGATCATGCGAGTCGGAGGCGCGAGGTTCATAACCCTTCTGGACCTCAGGCACGGCTATTGGCAGGTGCCGCTCGCGGAGGATTCTCAGCTTCCGACCACCTTCATATCGCACCTTGGTCAACTTGCATGGCGGGTGATGCCTTTCGGTCTTAAGAACGCGGCGGCTACCTTCCAAAGGAACATGAACCAGTTACTAGCCTGGCAGGAAGAATACGCTTGCGCCTATCTAGACGGCATCGCCGTGTTCAGCCCATCGCTCGAATCGCACATCCGTCATCTGCACCGTGTGTTTTCCACTTTGGAGGAGGAGGGCCTGCATGCTAGCTGGGAAAAGTGCGAAATAGCGCTGCCTTCAATCCGCTACCTGGGGCATGTTGTCGGTTCACGCCAGCATGGCCCAGCCAAGGAGAAAATTGAGGCTATTGAAGGCATTCAAGTCCCTAAGACCAAGAAAGAATTGAGGAGCTGCCTAGGGCTATGTGGCTACTACCGTAGCTATGTTCCGAATTTTGCAGAAATCGCTCTGCCACTAACACGCCTAACGGGCAAGGGCGTGCCGAATAAAATACCATAGCCAGATGACGCCGACAGAGCCTTCAAAGCCCCGAAAAAAGCTCTATGCTAGGCGGTTGCACTGACCACTCCGGACCCACGGAAGCCGTATCTACTTTTCACAGACGCGTCGGCAGTAGCAGCTGGTGCTTGTTTGGCGCAGCTTACTGACAACGGCACTGAGACGCCGATAGCCTTCGCCAGGCACAAATTTACACCCTCGCAAATGCGATGGGCTGCAATCGAAAGGGAGGCATTCGGGGTAATCTGGGCACTAAAAAAGTTTGAGACGTGGGTGTTTGCCGCCGCCGTGACTGTCATCACTCACCACTATCCGCTCTCATTTCTTACGAGCAGCGTGCCCCAAAGTGCAAAGCTGAAGCGCTGGGCTCTGGCGCTCCAACGCTACAATGTTAACATTGAGCATCGCAGGGGAGTTGACCACGGTAACGCGGATGCCTTGTCTAGGATCCCCAACGCTTGTTGGAATAGTACACTGGCTGACGTCCCGCAGTGACCGCTGGGAAACTGGACTTAAGACACACACCCTGATCCAACCCAGCGAAAGTGGTACTTTTCTGTGTGTGTTTGTTTAGTGGACTCTCTAGCATGTATCTGTGAAGTGTGTGACGAAAGGTCGCGGCATGCTGGCCCACAGGCTGCTGCAGCTTACTCGTGCCGAGGTACTCAACTGACACTTGCCGAACCCTTTTTGTTGTTTGTTGCCTCGGCTTATCTCTCAATAGATTAGCCGAGTCTTGGGGGGAAGTTGTAGGCAGGGTGTCGAACCGGAACCGAACCCGAAACCGGAACCGAACCCGAATTTTTGCCCGGAACCGGAACCGAACCGAACCCATAATTTTTTCGCCATCTTGGAACTGAACCCGAACCGGAACGATTCAAAGGAACCGTTCCGAACCGGTTCGGGACCCGGTTCAGCCCCACTTTTTTTTGCATCTCGGCATACTTCTTGTTTTCGGACAAAATGAGATAACCTAGCGCATAGACTTACCCACCCATAGCTGTATGCGGTGGGAAGTGCGAAAATGGAACCCAGTATATGCGACAGCAAACTTATAGGAAGTCTGGCACCTGGGAAGAAGCCTGATTGAGGGTTCTGTTATGTACTACCACCAATTCTTTGTACTTCAGGTTTATGTGAAATCTTGAGTTATTATTCCCCCCCTTTTGCATATTTGCGTAAATCTTTATTCAATTTGTTAGGACTGCTCTAACTCAATAAAGTACTACAGACAGAAAATTTTTGCTTGCGTGCTTTCTTCTTTCAAACGATGCGTTAGACATTGGAGTACACGAAGCGCCGCGTGTTATTCACCAACACACAATAAATAATTTATATTTGAATTTCTTCCTGACCCTCTTTCGGTTTCACCAACAAAGCGTTGGCTGTGACGTGTAGAGGAATTAGGTCGCGTGAGGCGCAATAAAACGGCAATATAACAGTTGATACATCGTGCGTAGTAATTATAGGTCCTGAAGCCGGCTAAATTAAGTGCTATAGTGAGTCCAAACAACGTATCAGCGTTTGTATTAGTTTTCCCGTGCTTCACGTGACCTAATGTTGAACGCACGTCACAGTCATCATTCGGTTGATGAAACCGGGACAGCACTGAAGAAAAAAATATTTTCTAAATTATTTAGAGGTAGTAGGCGAATACCACACGGTGGTCTACGTATTCTAATATCTACGGCGTCATTTAAAAGGACAAAACACGCAATAAATCTGGGTGTCTATAGTCATTTAAGCACCGATTGAGAATGCCTTCCCTTTCTTTGCGTCATTTCCCACAAATAGATGAAATATTAGCCCGAGGATCCAACAACATTGTGATGGTGGTTTTTGAGGAAAGGAAATGGCGCTGTAACTGTCTCACTTCTTGATGGACACCGGAACCGCGCCGTAAGAGAGGGAGGAAGGTGGGAGTGAAAGAAAAAAGAGAAACAGGTGCAGTAGGGGAGGCCTCCGGAAAAATTTCTGTTGTTTGACTGATAGAAGGATGAAAAGGAAATAGCTTATCCACGCAGGACGTGATGCTCCAGCTTAAGATGGAGGTGCTCGACCCTCCACGCGGAACTGGGACGAAGGCAGTGCTCGGGCTAGACCTGAACAAGGCCTTCGGTAACGTTTCGCACGAGGCCATTCTCACGAACCTCTCTAAAATAGACCCGGGAGAACGAGCATTCAATTACGTCCGATCATTCCTATCCGAGCGGACCGCAGAGCGTGTGTTAGGTGGCCTCAAATCGGAGCCCATTCCTCTTGGCAGCCGAGGCATGCCACAAGGCTCGGTGCTCTCGCCTTTCCTCTTTAACCTTGCACTTATTACACTACCCCCCAAACTTGCCGCCTTGCCGGGGCTGCAGCACGCCCTATACGCGGACGACATCACCCTGTGGGTAACCACTGGGAATGACGGCCAAATAGAGGATACCCTGCAGCAGGCAGTTGACATAATTGAAACTTACGCGTCGGGAGCGGGTCTTGAGTTCTTAGAACCAAACCACGCGGTAGAAACGCAAACCTGACCCCACCGACCCCTCTCAATGTATATGTGCAAGGACTTCCGGTCAAGGAGGTCCAAACCATACGCATACTCGGCATGTACATACAGAACAATCGCAAAAACACCGAAACAATCAACAGACTCACTGCCACGGTCAATCAGACTGTGCGGCTAATCAGACGGATCTCCAGCAAAAAACGAGGCATGAAAGAGAAAGATCTATGTCGACTTGTGCAGGCTTTCGTGCTGAGCAGGATCGTCTACTCCCTCCCTTACCTGCAACTGCAGATGGCGGAAAGAAACAAGGTCGAAGCTACAATCCGGCAGGCCTACAAGGCGGCCCTTGGGCTCCCGCACAGTACGTCCACGGAGAGGTTGCTGGCCCTTGGGGTTCACAATACTCTCTCGGAGTTGTGCGAGGCGCATCTCGTTTCACAGCTCGGACGACTCACTCGTACGAGCGCGGGAAGGGCCCTCCTATACAGACTAAAGATGTGCGAACAGCTCCCAGAGAGAGACTCCAAAACGCAGTTACCCACGCACATCAAGAAAGCTCTTTTGATCAAACCCCTACCCAAGAACATGCACCCCACGCACCACGAAGGCCGACGAACAGCGAGGGCTCGCGCACTGCACACCAAATACAGTCGACACGACAACGTGGCGTACGTGGACGCAGCGGAATACCGACAAACCCCGAGAAAAGCGTTTGCAGTGGTCGCGGTGAACGGGAACGGCGCCCCGTTGGCGGCCGCGTCGATAGAAACCACCTCCTGCGAGACGGCGGAGGAAGCGGCAATCGCCTTAGCTATAGCGAACACGCGTGCTGATATTATATTCAGCGACTCCAAAACAGCCATTCGAATTTCGAGAGGGGCCGTATCACATCTACCTCACTCCGCATCCTTCAAAACACCCGCCTTCTGATTAGAGAAGTTGAATTGATCTGGGTCCCGGCCCACTCGTCTAATCCGGGGAACGAGGCGGCTCACGCGCAAGCCCGAGGTTTCGTCGACCGGGCAGTGAGCGCGCCCTCCGACCCGCATTTCACGAGGGACGGGTTAATCTCATTTCAAGACATACCCATCACTTTAGGCTGGAGAGGCGCGCATAACCCCCTCCCCACAAGTCGTTAACAAAAGCGCAGGAAGTCACCTGGCGCCGTCTCCAAACACGCTCCCTTCTCAGTGGCCGCTAGGGGGCCGTGTAGTACAGACGCACCCCACATCGGCTCCGCACAAAGACAGCGGAATTCGCCAATCGCCAGCATCATCAGCCAAAATTTCACCACCCACGGATCTGCGAATGTGAGCGCTGCACTCCATCAATTTTTGGCCCGCCTACGCCATTTTTCGGGCACCCACGGCCCTTTCTTCTCTGTGACCTCTCCGCCTGAGCTAGGCCTCTCTCCGCTGGGAGCTAGGCCTACTCCGACGGACGCTTCCGCCGCCAACGCCATCATGGAGGTGCAGGTGCAGGGAGAGGTTCTAAACCCCAACGACTACGACCCAAGGGACTGGACGCACATTCTTAGTGTGCCTGCCCGCTCCAAGGACGTCCTTTCAACAACCCGACGCCAGGAGGGCGCAGCCTCTGCTACCGGTACTCCCAAGTCTCCATGCCTTGAAAAGTCAGCGCACCTGCAAGCAACGCGCACAGCTGCGCAGCGTTCGCGGCAGCAGCCACCGCTTCCTGCTGCAGATTACAAGATCGTTTTTAGATCACGAGGCGGGCTGCAGCTGGACCTGCTTCCACCCCGACAACTACGAGAGGCCATCCTCCAAGCGGCGTCCCAGCTTAAGGAGCCAGCGCGTACCCAAATCAGGGTACACCCGGTCAACAACACCTGCACCGTAAGCACGCCCCTAAAGGATGACGCGCTCGCTCTGGTTTGGGTGAACACCATCACACACAAGGCAAGGAATTCGCCGTAGCACCTTACATAGCCCCGCCGGATGGAGCAGCACGCGGAGTCATCTCCAATGCTTATTGGAATGAGACCCCGTCAGAGCTCCTGCAAGACCTGCTCACCGGCAACCCAGACGCCCTCATCGTGGACGCCCGCCGAATGGGCTCCACGCGTTCCATCTTAATAACTTTCCGGGCTGGACCTGTCCCACGCGCAGTTCTTTATGGAGGAGCCCTCCACAGATGCACACCATACCGAGGGCATATAGACGCCTGCACGAACTGCCGCGTCCCAGGTCACCGGGCGGATGTGTGCGTCCATCCAAGGTCTCATAAGTGCCCCCGCTGCGGGCAGTCCCACCCAAAGGAAGATGTGCCCTCATGCACCCCCAGCTGCATTCTCTGCGGCGGCCCTCATATGACCGGCACCGGGAACTGCAAGGGACGGGGCCGCAAACTAGCGTCTCCGAAGAACGCTCTCTATCCTCCGGATACATCGCGGCTTTCCCGCTGCGATCAACCAGGCACAGCCAGCAGACGCAGCTCGACGACTTCCCGGTCGCCTTCTACAAGCCGGCAGAATGGCAGCAAGAACGCCACGCGTCTCACATGGGCAGACCGCGTTTCTGGCAAGGCTACCCGTCATCCCCCACCACCCCAGTCCTCCCAGGCAGATCCGAGAGACCAGCAGCTCAAGGCCTTGCGTGAAGAGGTAAGCCGCCTTTCCTCCCTCCTAAGCACCCCCGCCCCCTCCATGCCCCCTAAACCCGCACCCGCTGTCATTAACTCGACCCCATCATCCACAGACACATCGAGCACCCCTCCCGCAAAGAAACAACGCACCACAGACGCCACACCCCCTCCCGTACCCTCAGAAATAGACGCTAAATTAGCAGCACTCGAAGCCAAATTTGACCACAAACTAAAAGAGCTAGACGCACGCCTCGAGGCCAGATTCAATCACCTTGCCGCCACCCTCACCGAAAAACTTGAGCAGCGCATGGACGCTATGCTTACCAAGATGATGGAACTCTTGGAACATAATCTTAACCATCGCTTCACCCAACTTCAAACCCCCTCCACTCCCCCCATCCTTCCTCCGCAAGCACAAACCACCTATCCTGAGCCACACATACCAATTGACACCCGTCTTACTTCCATCCTCAATCCCCCTACCATCCAATATGGCGGGGGGGGAACACTAATTATCTACCCATTTTAACTTGGAACTGCCGCGGCTTCCGGGCAAAGCGCGCGTCTCTGCAACTTCTCCTTCCCACCATCACACCCACGCCCCACATACTACTTCTACAGGAGACTGCACACCGGGCAACCCTCCCCTCCTACACATCTACACATTCAGATACCACTAACACACCCAGGGCGTCCACACTTGTCCACCGCAGCCTCACCTACAAAACTCATCACATCACGTCTGAGACGCCCTGCGTGATCACTGAACTTATACATCACACACATTCACTTCCTTCCATATTTATAGCAAACATATACCACCCCCCGTCCCAGCCGATGGCCTCGCTAGAATCACTTCTGCGAGACCTACATCATCTAGCAGGGAAACATCCCCTACTCATCGGCGGGGACTTCAACAGTCAGCATACTGACTGGGGATACACAACCACGACACATCGAGGTCGCAGGCTCTGGCTGCTCCTGCAGAACCTCCAACTCACTGTGCACAACACGTTTCAGACGCCTACGAGGATCGGCAACAGTGTCAGCATGGACACCAGTCCGGACCTGACGCTGAGCCGCTGTATCCGCGGCGTTACCTGGAACAGAACACAACATACACTGGGCAGTGATCATTACATTATACAAATCACTGTCCCGTACAAAGCACCCCGTCACGCAAATACAACACACAAACTCATTAACTGGGATGCCTTTCGCGCTGTACGCACCGCCCTCCCAGACACTCCCATCGCAGACATCGACGAATGGGTGCAGTCACTCAAGCATGACGTTCACCACAACACGCGAGACATTGAAACTACAACCGAAACACCTACCCTTGACACACGCCTAGCCCACCTCTGGGAGGCTTATCACAGCATCCTAGAACGCTGGAAAGGCAACAAACACAACAGAACGCTTAAGAAGCGGCTGGCCGCGCTGCAGACACAAATCCAACAGCACTCTGAGGAGCTCTGCCGATCCAACTGGGGACAGATATGTGACGGCATCGCCGGAAACCTGTCCAGCAAACGCGCATGGCAACTCCTCCGACACCTCATTGACCCCACGCGCACCAAATCAGCAACACAGCACCACGTGACACGCCTCACACATGAACACATTGACGATCCCGACACCCTTCTAGACACATTTCGAACCATGTACACATCTCCAGGCGGCCCCATACCTCTACCGCACTACACAGGACAAGCAAATCCAACACTCGACACCGACATCAAGGAGACGGAAGTCAGAGCGGCCCTCCTGACTCTCCGCGCCAACTCCGCACCTGGTGCAGACCAAATCACAAACTCCATGCTCCGTAATCTGGATGACCAATCGATCACCCACATTACGAAATACTTCAACCAGTGCTGGAGGGAGGGTAACCTCCCGCAGTCCTGGCGCCACGCGAAGGTAATATTCATACCTAAACCCAACAAACCACTTACACTTCAAAACCTTCGCCCTATTTCGCTAACCTCATGCCTTGGGAAGCTCCTAGAGCATGTTGTGTTAGCGAGACTCCGCCATGTGACAAGTCACATGGCGGACAACAATCTTTACCCGCATAGCATGGTAGGATTTCGCCCCCATCTATCCGCACAGGACGCCATGCTGCAACTCACACACGACATTTTCGACCCGCTTCTTCCGGGTCACACCGAGGCAGTCTTAGCTTTGGATCTCTCCAAAGCTTTTGATCGCATTGAACATCAGGCGATCATGACTGCTCTATCCCCCTTGAATGTGGGTGTGCGCACGTATGCCTACATTCAAGCATTCCTCACTGACCGCGCAGCTGAGATACACTTCGGCCCTCTGACTTCCCCCTCCTACACTCTTCAGAGTATCGGCACCCCTCAAGGGTCCGTCCTTTCTCCCTTTCTCTTTAACATTACCCTCATCCTCCTCGCCCGAAAATTGGCCACTATTCCCCACCTGAAGCACACTCTTTATGCCGACGATATCACCCTGTGGACCACTCACGGCAGTGACGGAGACATAGAGAACACCTTACAAGAAGCAGCCACCCTCACCCAAAATTACGCACGGACCATCGGACTGTCTTGCTCCCCAGAGAAGTCCGAACTCTTCCTCATCCGGCCTAAGAACCACCGCTGCCCCCGCTCCCCCATTGCCATTGAACAGAATGGTGACCCGGTACCTGAGGTTGGAACCCTCCGTGTATTGGGCCTGCACATCCAGAACGATGGCAAAAACACCACCACCCTCAAGAAACTCAAGCAGGTTGTAGGCGCGATATCGCACCTCATCCGCAGGGTTTCGGGACGTCATAGAGGCATGAAGGAGCGCGACCTATGTCGCCTCATTCATGCCTTTGTCCTGAGCCGTGTGCTGTACACTACCCCATATTTACACCTATCCAAACATGACATAAACGCTTTGGATGCTTTGATTCGCAAGGCATTCAAGGTAGCACTTCACCTTCCCCTCAACACACCCACAGACAGATTACTAGGCCTGGGCCTCCACAACACGATCGGGGAACTGGTGGAGGCCCACCGACAGGCCCAATACATCAGGCTCACACAAACCTCCACAGGTCGGTATATCCTGGACACCCTCGGAATCAAAATACCGGCCAACGACCCAACCCTCCTCGCCATCCCACGATCCCTTCACCGAGAGCTCCTCATCAGGCCGCTCCCGAGGAATATGCACCCGTCCCACAATGAGCAGCGCCGCAGAGCCCGTGCGAAGGCACTTCATCGAGCGTACGGCCCCCAGCCGGACGCCGTGTGGGTGGACGCTGCCTGCACGGGTGATGAAGCGACAGCAGCTGTGGTGGACTCCTCTTTATCCGCCCTCCTCACACTACCTCTCCCTCCAGACACGTCCCCAGAGGCTGCAGAGGAAGCCGCCATTGCCCTTGCTATAACCCGCACGGAAGCCCGGTACATTTTAAGCGATTCTAAAACTGCGATTCTAAATTTTGCTCGAGGCCGAGTCCATGTCCCTGCTTTTGGCATACTGGACTCGCCCGATGCCCCCCCGCCCCGCCAAGTGGAGCTGATATGGGTGCCCGCGCACTCCGGGAATCCCGGAAACGAGGCCGCCAACCTTTTAGCCCGAGGTTCTTTAAACCGGGCTCAGGTGGCCTCTGATCGGGGATTCACGAAGGAGCGCATGCACTCATTCAGTGAGCTGACCCAGGCGCACAGAGCCTTACGCCAGCTCTACCCCCCGCCCCACCCCTCCCTAGATAACAAACACGCAACACTCTGGCGCAGACTACAGACACACACACTTCCTTCACCCCTTACCCTAGCCCATTATCATCCCTCCTTCCCCACTCCGGCATGCACTCTATGCCCAGAACCCGTCGCCTCTTCCCTCCACATCATTTCCCTCTGCCCGGCGGACCCTCCCCCGCGGGACCTAGAGAACCTCAAGACCTGGGAGGACTGGGAGACCCTGCTGCGCTCGGAGGACCCGGCCGTGCAGACCATCGCCACCGGCCGTGCTGCCAGTGTTATGGACCTTCGGAACATAAACACTTGAGTGCAGTGGGGTCGTGCGGGGACCCTGGGGCGTGCCTCGAATTCCTCTGTAAATAAAGTTTTCTCTCTCTCTCTCTCCCTTCTCAATCCGGCTCTGCTTGCCCTCATGTACCCTGGCCAGTACGATCCAAACTGCCATAAATGTGGTCAAAGGGCCACCTACGACCACATTCTGTGGAATTGCGCAGATGATCCGCCTCCGGCGGAGTTGATACAGCTCCCTTCTCCCGAGCGGTGGGAGGCCGTGCTGGTCAGCTCGGACCCCAAGATCCATGTGCGGCAATCGAGCGGGCCAACGAGGTCGCCGCTAGCCATGGGCTAGCGGCCATCTAGTACGTGCCTGCGCAACCTGCTCTCGACGCAATAAATGTTTTACAATCCAATCCATGCACGGGCTTGCCTACTGGCTCGAGCCTAGCCACCACCGCTGCCACGTGCAGACAGAGCAGTTAAAAGATCAGAGGAAAGAGAAAAAGGAAAGAAAGACGCGCGTCGCAGCAACAACCGCGTCCGCCGGAGCCGACGCTGCTAAAAAACCAGATAAGCGGCCGAAGCCGCACTCGCCGAAGCAAGGACAGATAGATACACTCCCCTCCGGAAAAATTTCTACTAGCTGGGGATCCTTAAAGAGCAACTGCATAGGCTTTAGAAATCGACGAGCTTAAAAGGGTCGAATGTGTGGACCTTCCAGGTAAAGTATGCGAAGTCCTTTTGGCCTGAAATTTGAAACGATGACGTAATCACCAATTAAAATTGCGACGGCCTTCAAGCTTCTCCGCAGCGCACAACGCTAAGTGGGGGACGCATGATGACGTCATAGAAGACATCGGTACATTTCCAGCGCATAAGCGCCTGCTTTGAAAGAAAAAAATCAACGCCACCGAAGGCAAAGCCCGCCGAACGTTTTTTGGCAGCCTCCAACGAGCCACGGCAGGTCGTGGCTGACGGCAGCGGTAGTTTGAAATCATACCTTCCGTGACGTCACACTGAACTTCCCCGCACTCCTCCGTTGCTCTGAAGACAAGTGCAAAATTTATTCGTCGATTAAGTAACTATTTCAAATGGTAGGGCAAAATACTTAGCATGTTTTACGTACAGCCTATATAGGTTTGAATCCTTGAGTATCGCGAAATTCTCAAAAAAGTAGCGCAGTTGCCCTTCAACGTGCACTGACACCGCGCAGCCCACGGTGCCCTTTGCGCTTCGCCTCCATCGAAACGTGGCCCCCGGGGCCACGCAACCCCCGGGTACACCGAATAAGTAACCGAGCGCTCTAACCACTAAGCCAACGCAGTGGGCAGTGCAACATTTACTTTTGTAGGCGCTCATTGTCTCGGAGAGCAGGTTCTGAATAAAACCCCTCACGATGTAGGGCAACAAAGAAAAAAAATGGCTCAATGGCTGCGGACATCTCCTGCTGACTCTAAAAATACAAAAACCAGCGTGCTCTGTCAGACGCCGAAAATCCCCAGCTGATCTCCGTTAATCTGGAGCCCTCCACTACACCGTCTATCCTATAGCCCCAATGTCTACTCGACGCGTTAAACCACTAGTATTACCACTAGTATTACCAAAAGAAGGATGTATAAATTGGGGCAGCTCCTTTTTTTTAGAATCCGCATATTCTTTTTTGCGCACGACGGAAATATGCAACGAAAGGTGGGTTCTTGGCAACGGTGGAGATGTACTAATAAGAAAAAAATTAAATACCGAATACTCAAAAGGGCAATGCGGAAATATATGCGCTCGCTGGCTTGCGATAGTGACTACGCCCAGAAATATGCTACTGCGATTAAATGTAACTGGGATGAAGTGATTTCATTATGCCGATTCGCTGAAATCATTCTGCTTCTAAGAAAAAATTGCTGCCAGTCGCCAGCGCGCGGCTCCATCCGCTGTTGCACTGCTCGATCTTGAATTTTCTGTCTGGCGACTTATGATTGTTGGCGTTTTTTTTCGTACAACGCTTGGGCGACTCAATACGTTGAGACCTCACAACAGTCTGCCTCGGCTATATCGGGTACAGGTGGGTGAGGGGGAGTGGGGAGAGGGGTGAAAATTTTGAAGGTGCATTTTTACCAGTGAATGCCAGGATGTGCGCCCACCGGAGTGTGCATAAATAATGGAGGCTGCAACGCACACGCACACACACACGCGCGCGCGCGCGCGCACACACACACACACACACACACACAAACACACACACACACACACACACCACACACACACACACACACACGCACACACACACACACACACGCACGCACGCACACACACACACACACACACACACACACACACACACACACACACACACACACACACGCACGCACGCAAGCGCACACACACACACACACAGCGCGGTTATTTTTGGGAAAGCAAGCCATACTGTTAACGCAGTAAAAGAACAACTAAAAGAGTATGCATACTCTATCCTCCGACTCCGAGTGGGATTCGTACCAATGGCGGCGCAATAGAAAACTGTTTACGGATGTTTCAGGCTACTCGGCTATCTTCTAGGCTTCTTTTTATGGTTGTTGCGTGGAATATTTGGAACCTCTCTTACCCTCCTCATGCCTTACTTGACCGCGTCGAATTCAGCGATCTCGGCATAAGGCCGCATGCCACCATAACTCCCTTTCTCCGCCCGCACATGAAAATTCCAGACGGTGCACACGTCAAGAAAGGGGAACCAGTCAGGAGGTTGAACTTGCGCAGCGTATTCCGTCTGCGTTGAAGTGCACTGTTGTCTGAACAGTGACCTCGTTGAATGCGGCGGTTCTGCGTGTTCATCCATCATGCGGGTTTTCCACACGCTAACCGGTCCTATCAACACGAAGAGTTCGCACGGAATTCCGGAGTTTTTCGTCGCAGATATAAATGTTTTAAAGAAATGTATGATGTGATTGGGTTTTTTAAGAGACTGTTTAGTATGTCCCAAAAGAACCCAGCATCACGACTATATTATCATTTTATTTCTCAAATTGTCTCTCGTTGCTCGCACAGGTAGAAATGCACTGACCACGGCACAAACGTCCCTTTGGCACGAAGGTTCGTCCTAACATGTAAGGTCCATGACTGAAGCGTGGAAAAGGTTTTTGTGGCCGATTGAAACTACAGTCGAGCCCACTTGTAACGAAGCTGACGGTCACGCGGCTTCCGTTCGTTATATCCGATGTTCGTGGCAAGTGGATTCTTCCTACAACAGCCAAAGATACTAAGGCCGCTAAATGTGGCGTTTATTATAAAACTGCGTTATGCGTGCCTACTTGTGCAAAGCAGAGACTTCCGCGGCTCCTTCCAGGTTATATATAGGGCGGTCATTTAATCCTCGTTGAGATCTTGCGGCCAACTATCAAATTTAGGGACGAGGTATAACTAATCATGGATGAAGTGTGCATAGCAACTGGTGGCAGGTCGGCCACATAAACGAGATTCCTGGCAGTAGGGAGAGATCGCTCTTGGTGTTAAACGTCTCCGTCACAGCCAGCGCTTCTGCGATTTTGTGGTCCGCAGGAACGTAGTTATCCGAGGAAACATCTGGTCGGCTATGGATCAACGAAGCGTTGCCAGAAATCTGGCCACGCTTGCCACGTGGCCAGATGCCACGTGCCACGTGGCCAGAAAATGGTCACGTGTGTTTCGAGTTGCTTCTGTCGTTTGGGCTGATGCAGCGACGAAGTAGCGTAGCGCTTCTGGCGCAAAATGCATCCGTTGCACTGTCCGCTGTATAACAACGCCTGCACATGGTAGCCGCGCAAAAGATGGAAACGACTGGGCAGGTTATGCATACCACGTGACCGGCATGGCCAGCAAGGATTTCAAAATTATCAAATCACTGCTGTTAGTTGATCCGCGACCATGGTCAGTAGCTTCGCTTTCGACAATACCCCCGTCTCACGCGCATCACGCTTCTTCCATTCGGGATGCTTTGCCGAGCCGGCGAACGTGTATGCAATGATTGCTCTCGTAGGCCATCGACGCGGGTTTTTTTGCAAGCATGTCCTGAAAAGACAGGCGAGCATTTAATCGCCTATTAAGCATTGCTGCCGGAAAGGAATTGTTTGTAGTTTTGAAAATAAATGCCTGAAACAAGTTGATGGACAAATGATGCACGCCATATTACCCACTCTTTATCACTCTGTCAAGGTTGCAAAAAATTCTGTTGACGCAAAGGTTCCCTTTTATAGCGCCCAGGAAAAGTCGCAAACATTCAGTGTAGTGCAAGTATATCTTCTTCCTCGCACGATGCTGCACTTGCAAGAATGTTGCAACTGAACGTCGCAACAAACATGTTGCCAATTTGTTTGGTTTGGATTGGTTTATTGTATTTTAACATCCCAAAGCGACTCAGGCTATGAGAGACGTGAAGGTAGTGAAGGGCTGCGGAAATTTCGACCACTTTGGGTTCTCTAACGTGCACTGACATCGCACAGTACAAAGGCCTTTAGAATTTCGCCTTCATCGAAATTCGTCCGCAGACGGCGCTCCCCTATCTCCTGGACCTCCCACAATTGCCAAGAAAGCCTTACTCCTTATCTACCAAATTGATAGATGGTGAAGCAACGCACTCATCTGCTTCGTCCCTGATCATATAGGCCTCGACCAACTCCCTACATTTGCAAACAGGGTTATTAAACAGGACACTTGTCTTATTTACTGGAGGAAGCTATCGTTACACTCGCTACAATACAAAGCCAAGTTGTACGACACCGCTACTTCTTTCACCCATCAGTGATGTTCGAACAAATGCTCATTGCTTCCCCACTTAGAAAGACAAGTCTCCTGTTTATTCACCCACACGAATTTGTAGGGAGATGGTGGAGGCCTTTATGATCAGGAAAGAAGCAGATGAGCGTGTTGCTTCACCATCCATCACTTTGATAGATAAGGAGTCAGTCTTTCTTGGCAACTGTGTGAGCTCCAGGAGAGAGCGGAGTGCTGTCTACTATGGAATATAGTCTTCGTATTTCATCATCATCATCATCATCATTTATTAACCCTTAAGGGTCCCGTTAGGGACATTACATAAGGGGGGGGGGGGGGGTGGTACAGGGGTGTTCAACCGTCATACATGAATATATAAATATAGAAGGAATATGGAAATACAGAAAAATATAGAAAATATAAAATATAGAATAGAAAAAAAAGTAGAACAAGACGAAAAAAAGACAGAAGTAACAAATTCAAATACTCACGTCATGACAGAGTGTAGCAGAAATATAAACAGAAACAAATTACAACTTTGGAAGTAGAACAGGCTGGTCAGTTTGCAGGGCTTGGAAGCTGGCATAAGGTCAAAAGGTGTCTATTTCGTTTAAAAGATGTCATGACTCAACTATGATGTGCATGCGCAGTATGGTTTCCTAGTTCTAATCTTTGTTTTTCTGTTTTATTTTTATTTTTTACTGTGTCCTGCGCCTTCATACACTTTTTAGAGAATGTAATAACCAGTTGTTAGTCCGCGTCTGTGTCGTCTCGTCTCCCTTTTGTCCTGTTTACTGCACTACTTAAGCATGAATGTTCTCGTAAACAAATCTTTACATTTTTGTTTTGTATACCGATGTGCCAGAAGAAAGGAAACGCATAGCAGGGTTGATTGAAACTCATCTGCGTTTTAATTTTTTTTTGTCCTGAACCCGCCTGAACCTGTTTGAACCGGTTTGGGACGGTCCGAACCGGTTCGAACCGGAACGGAATGGGCCTCTGGAGCCGAACCCGGAAGTGAACCCGAAAGGCGTGAACCCGAACCCGAACCGAACCCGAAAAAATGCCGGTTCGACACCCTGGTGTGAAATGTGTGGTGAGGAGCTCACAGTAAATCACATTTTAATTTCTTGTTCGCATCTCGAAGAACTTCGAAAAACATTGTTTACGGTATTTTACAATGAACACATTCCATTTCATCCCGCATTGCTTTTAGGCGAGCAAACACTTGTCGAGTTTTCACTTGTTTGTAAGTTTCTGAAGAAAGCCAATGTTTTAAATTTAATATAATGTAACCTCTATACACTCGACATAACATCATCTAACCTTGTGTTTGGCGCATGATAGCCATAGTTGCTTATGCCCCATAAAACCCCATATAACTAACTAAGCTCTTGTGTGTCGGCATGTTCGTTTTGTGGCGGCAGCGCGGAGTGGCTTCCTTAAGTGGCCGTCCGCAAAGAGCGATGTTTCCGATGTTGCAGCACCTCCGCACGCGCCTCTTTGAGCAAGTATGCGTGGACGCACTGTCAATGAGCGACGCTGAGTTTTTGCGCAAGTGGTCGACGTACTTCATCGCCCTGCGCGGCGGTCGAGTGTCGGCCTCATTACTCCCCTACTTGCTCAGTGCAGCGGCACTGCGCATGTGCTTGTATGATCAGACCTTTGAGTTCAGCCGTTTTGTTTTGTATTTTTGTTGCCATATAAAAAAATAAACTTCTCTTTCCACGCCGCCGCCGAGTGATTCAGCTCTTTGCGGGCGCAAGCCAGCCCGAATAAAGAGTTCCGTTTCGAAGACATCCTCGTTGTTTACCTGTTCGCCGGACTGCAGTCACCACTACGTGACATTTGGTGGAGGTGATCTGCTATCCAGCTATGCCCCTCACAATGGAAGCTGGTGCACAGCAAACGCCTGTCGTGCTTCGCCAGCCCCGGGAGCCACCGACGTTTCATGGAGAACCACACGAAGATGAAGAAGACTGGCTGGACATGTACGACCGTGTGGCAGCACTCAACGTCTGAGACGACGGTTCTAAGGTTCGGAACGTTTACTTTGCATTGGACGGCCCTGCCAGAACCTGGTTTGAAAACCACAAATCCACTCTCACGACCTGGGCGACCTTCAAGAAGCAGCTCCTAGGTGCGTTTACTAGCGTCGTACGCAAAGAAAGAGCTCAGCTGCTTCTAGAATAATGCATCCAACACCCGAATGAGACCGTGACCGCGTATGTAGAAGACATGAAGCGCCTTTTTCAACGTGTCGATCCTGGCATGACGGAGGAGAAGAAGGTGCAGCTTTTGGTGCGTGGTGCTAAAGAGGCACTTTTCGGCGGTCTCACCCGCAACCCACCGACGACGGTGGATTCACCACTGAAGCAGCCGCCATTGAGAAAACCTTAGAAGCACGAGCCCGTCATTTTCCTCGACAGCCCCAAGTGACCTCGTCTGCCCTCTCGGATGGCACAGCATTCGGAGGCCACCTGCGGGATGTTATCCGCGAAATTGTACGGGAAGAGCTGCGTCGCCTGCTACCATCTCCCAACCAGCCTCATGTAGCGACCCTTGAGGAAATCGTACGCGAAGAAGTGCAGCATGCACTTGGCACCCCGTCATCTTCGCCTCCAGCTGAAGCTCCAGCATTAACCTACGCCGCTGCACTACGCAATCCTCAGCCCCAAAGCGGGTGCCGAAGTCCGCCTCTTCGACGTGAACCAGCTGTTCCCGAACGCCGCCTCCCTACGAACGACGCCCAAGCCCCAGGAAGTGCGACGCCTGGAGGACATCCAACAACCGCCCGCTGTGCTTCCACTGCAGTCACCACTACGTGACAATATTTATGGGAAAAGGGGCGCCAGATTGTCTCGTAGAAAGGCCCGACAGGAGAGCAAAGCGATGAAATTAAGCAAAGATACTCAGAGGGCACAGTCGCAGGTTGCCGTTGCAGCGGTTAACTAGTGAGTGTTGGCCGCCTCTCGAACGCGTCCCCTGCAACCGTCTCAGGATACCTGATACGGGCCGCCCGCTCGGACCCAGCGGCGTCTTGCGGGGGTGCGCGTGTTGGAAGGGGGGGGGGGGGGGGGGGGGGGTAGCGGCCTCCGTGTGCGCCGAGAGCCGGGTTTAACGCTCTTTTGCCCCTTCTATCGCTGTGCTGTTCAAGCTCGTTCTTTGCTACTACTTTATTATTTCCACCTCGCCGTTTGCTTTTCAGGTTGTTGTTGTTCAGCCGCCGCCCGTGTGAGACTTGTCGTGCTGTCTACTATACGGTCCCCTGCCCTCATTCTCAAGTTTGTATCGAGGGCGGAGATTATACCTCCTCGCTTGTTCTGTGTCCTTATATTGACGAAACAGATTCATTGTAAGACTGGCCTGACGAAGGGAATACCATTCCCCAAACTGTTGGCAAAATAAACGTTCAAAGGACAGTCGCGTTTGTCGTAATACTGTACCTATACTACTTTAGGGAAACTTCTCTTTATCAGGAGACGCTTATGGTCCGCACCAGTATCCTCTCATGGCCTACAAAACCCTTGTAAGGCCAGTCTTAGAATACGCGAACACAGTCTGGTTCCCCCAACCAATAACTAACATCACAAAACTCGAGGCTATACAACGCAAAACCCTACGAATAATTCAAAATAAATACAAGCGCACAGATTCCTCAACATTGCTTGCAGCTTCATCCGGTCTCCAAACACTATCCGCAAGAGCAAAACAAGCGCGCTTAAAATTTTTGTTACAATTATTACACGAGCAGTACAAGATAGATCTGCAAAAATACGTAACGTGCTCATCATCGCCACCTTCACGGCACAAACATACGAACACACTAACCGAGTATGTGCGTCATTATGACACGTTTAAGCATTCCTTTTCCCCCCTCTCCATTAGTGAATGTAATCGCTTGGATCGTAACATCTCCTGCACTCAATCCTTATCATCATTCGTGTCACAGATAGAGCATTTGTCGTAATGCACAGGGGCGATGCAACAACGTGGCCGCAACTCTAGGCAAGAAGACAACTCCTTCTAACTTGTCATGTATGCGATTTTGACTGCATTCTGAAGTTGTGCCTACCATTGTCGAATATCTGTTCTGTATATCATTTTGCTAAGACCAATTCACTTTTCCCTACCTTTGCTTTTATGCCATGTTTGCTGCCTTTGAATATTATGCTTATATTTCTTTGGTTTTTGCACTGTACTAATTATCCCTGCTATGTTTTTGCAATAAGACCAGCAGTATTGTAAATAAATAAATAAATATATTACCTAAACTAGTAAACTGGGCCATTGGAACCCCTACTGAATACAATATATGTATATATATATATATATAGAAGTAGCACGTGTCATCGTTCAATGCGCCAGGAAGGAAGATGTGTTGAATTAAGGTTTCACAACAGTCCGATTATCTTTGTTTAATGCCAACAGTTTCGGACGGCGGACCGTCCTTCATGAGGGTATACAGACGAATGAACACAATTTCGATTTTTCGAGCCACCGTACGCAAAGGGCGAGGAGCAATCACTCTCTCTCGCGTCAGAGGAAGGAGAGCCCAAGCCAGCGTAAGACTCGAGTGCTCCAGTCCATTTAGGTTGAACAGGAAGAGGGTTGCGAAGGCCAGGGGAGGAAGGAAAAAATAAATATATAAATAAAAATTCAGAAAGCAAACAGAAATTATACATATTAAGCAAACAAGGGAAGGGGATGAGGGGCTCGTTATAAATATGAGAGAAGCCAACAGCCACAGAAACCAAGGGGCACAGGGGATTTTTAATTAATTTATTTATTTTGCGGTGTTGATTAGTTTAGAATATTACTGAATATGTTGTCGCTTAAAGCTAATTGATTAGAAAAGCAGAAGAAAAAACAGTCACACGCCGCCGGTGGGATCCGAACCCACGAACTCCAAATTACGCGTCCGGTGCTCTACCTCTAAGCTACGGCGACGGCTGTCAAACCTTCTGCTTTCGGGGGTATTTATGTTTACAAATAACCTAATCGTGAGAGTGTTCATCAGCGCCACCCACGTTCGTAAGCGGCGGACGTGGAACGTCCTGCGTTACCGCTGGTGTGACGTAGAACGCCATCGAACGGAGAGGGTGGAAGCTGCATGAGAACCCTCTTATGCTTCCTATGGCGTCAAGGCTTCCAGAACCGAGACCCTCGCTAAGCAATTAAGCAAACAAGGGAAGGGGTATGAGGGGCTCGTTATAAATATGAGAGAAGCCAACCGCCACAGAAACCAAGGAGCACAGGGGATTTTTTTAATTTATTTATTTATTTGTGGTGTTTATAAAGTAAGAATATTACTGAATATGTTGTCGCTTAAAGCTAATTGATTAGAAAAGCAGAAGAAAAAACAACCACATGCCGCCGGCGGGATCCGAACCCACGACCTCCGAATTACGCGTCCGGTGCTCTACCTCTGAGCTACGGCGACGGCTGTCAAACCTTCTGCTTTCGGGAAAGAAGCCAACAGCCACAGAAACCAACGGACACAGGGGATTTCTTTTTTTTTTGTGGTGTTGATCAATTTAGATTAATACTGAATATGTTACCGCTTAAAGCTAATTGATAAGAAAAGCAGAAGAAAAAACAACCACTGCCGCCGGTGGGATCCGATACCACGACCTCCGAATTACGCGCTGAGGTGAGGGATCCCCCCGGCGGCATGTGGTTGTTTTTTCTTCTGCTTTTCTAATCAATTAGCTTTAAGCGACAACATATTCAGTAATATTCTTACTTTATCAACACCACAAATAAATAAATTAATTAAAAAAAATCCCCTGTGCTCCTTGGTTTCTGTGGCTGTTGGCTACTCTCATATATATATATATGTATGTATATATATATATATATATATATATATATATATATATATATATATATATATATATACGAGGGCCTCGGTTCTGGCAGCCTTGATGCCATAGGAAGCATAAGAGGGTTCTCACGCAGCTTCCACCCTCTCCGTTCGATGACGTTTACGTCACACTGGCTGTAACTCTGGACGTTCTACGTCCGCCGCTTATGAACGGGGGTGGCGCTGATGAACACTCTCAAGGTTAGGTTACTTGTAAATATAAATACCCCCGAAAGCACAAGGTTTGAGAGCCGTCGCCGTAGCTCAGAGGTAGAGCACCGGACGCGTAATTCGGAGGTCGTGGGTTCGGATCCCACCGGCGGCACGTGGTTGTTTTTTCTTCTGTTTTCCTAATCAATTAGCTTTAAGCGATAACATATTCAGTAATATTCTAAATTGATCAACATCACAAAATAAATAAATTAATTAAAAAAAATTTCCCTGTGCCCCTTGGTTTCTGCGGCTGTTGGCTTCTGTCATATATATACAGTATATATATATATATATATATATATGAGAGAAGCCAACAGCCACAAAAACCAAGGAATCTTTTCCTTTATTTAGTTTTATGTATTTATTTATTTATTTTGTGCTTCTCGATTTAGAATATTGCTGAATATGTTATTGCTTAAAGCTACTTTATATATATATATATATATATATATATATACGAGGGCCTCGGTTCTGGCAGCCTTGATGCCATAGGAAGCATAAGAGAGTTCTCACGCAGCTTCCACCCTCTCCGTTCGATGACGTTTACGTCACACTGGCGGTAACTCTGGACGTGCTACGTCCGCCGCTTATGAACGGGGGTGGCGCTGATGAACACTCTCAAGGTTAGGTTACTTGTAAATATAAATACCCCCGAAAGCACAAGGTTTGAGAGCCGTCGCCGTAGCTCAGAGGTAGAGCACCGGACGCGTAATTTGGAGGTCGTGGGTTCGGATCCCACCGGCGGCACGTGGTTGTTTTTTCTTCTGTTTTCCTAATCAATTAGCTTTAAGCGATAACATATTCAGTAATATTCTAAATTGATCAACATCACAAAATAAATAAATTAATTAAAAAAAATTTTCCTGTGCCCCTTGGTTTCTGCGGCTGTTGGCTTCTGTCATATATATACAGTATATATATATATATATATATGAGAGAAGCCAACAGCCACAAAAACCAAGGAATCTTTTCCTTTATTTAGTTTTATGTATTTATTTATTTATTTTGTGCTTCTCGATTTAGAATATTGCTGAATATGTTATCGCTTAAAGCTAATTAGTTAGAAAAGCAGAAGTAAAAACAACCACAGCCGCCGGTGGGATCCGAACCCACAACCTCCGAATTACACGTCCGGTGCTCTACCACTGAGCTACAGCGACGGCTGTCTGATCTTGTGCTTTCGAGGGTATTTATGTTTTACAAATAACCTAACCTTGAGAGTGTTCATCAGCGCCACCCACGCTCTTAAGCGGCGGACGTAGCACGTCCTGAGTTACCGCTCATGTGACGTAGAACGTCATCGAACGGCGAGGGTATAAGCTCTGTGAGAGCCCTCTTATGCTTGCTATGGAGTCAACACCGCCAGAACCGAGGCCCTCGCTAAGCAATTAAGCAATCAAGGGAATGGGAATGAGGGGTTCGTTATTAATATAAGAGAAGCCAACAGCCATAGAAACCAAGGGAAAGAGGTTTTTTTTATTTATTTATTTATTCTGTGCTGTTCGATTTAGAATATTACTGAATATGTTATCGCTTAAAGCTAAGCGATATATATATATATATATATATATATATATATATATATATATATCAGATAAAGTCACCAGAAATTGAAAAACATAAGATTTAATTCACGACGTTTCGGCTGGAGGACCAGCCTTTTTCGAGTGTATTACAATGTTCGAAACAAACAGCTTTTATAGCATCCGCGATGTGCAGCAAAAAGCGTAAAGCACAAATGCAAACAATGGTGAGGGGAGAAGTTTAAAAACAAAAAAAAAGTTTATTACAGCTTGAAAAGGCGATCTCCTAACGTGGATGCAGGTGTTCGGAAGGAGGGAACGACAGAAAAGTCGATGACAAGCTAGAAGCTCTACAGGGCACAGCTGCCACAGGGTGGTGACAAAAAAAAACCTTTACTGCACAAGTCTTTGCAAAATGGCACTCATGAGACGCATTCCGGCGACAAGCGCGAAGCGCCTGTCAGCCGCACAGCGAGAAGGCAACATTTCAGGAGAAAGTACTAGGCATCGGGGTCCGCAGGAATGTCAAAGAAACACCTCAGAAAAAAAAGAAAGAAAGAAAACGCTACTGCGCAATAATTTGAAAATTCCACTCAGAGAAGGGTTGTGGCAGCACAACACGATACAAGATAGGTCATTAGCAAAATCACAAGTTTCAAATGAATCCTTACACAACCACTAAATACACACACAAAAAAAGGAGAATCCTTACACAACCACTACCACTCAATACACACAAAAAAAGAAAGACACAAGGCTAATAACAAACACCAGAAACGAACTGCAGTGAGTGGCAAGTACAATGTATCGTGTTAAACAAATGTAATTCTTCACTGGGTGTGAGCGCGCGCAGAACAGAAATGCGTGACAATGCAATACAATGCATGAAAATACAATACAAAAATACTTAAAACCAAAAAAAAGTGAAAAATATAGAGAAAAGGGGAAAAAACACTAAATACGTGAAAATGCATGTGACATGAAAAAAAAGAAATGCTTGCTATGCTTTCTGCCGCCCGTTCTGTCAGTGTCTGCCATCAACATGTCTTGGGTAATTATTTGGTACTGTAAGGGTACCATTGGAGTAACAAATAATTCGTACTCTAAGGGTACCCTTGGAGTATCACCCTTTTCCACCCGCTATTCTCCCCACGCGCTACCCACGCTTTGTCGTCTTCGGCCCCATAACCGACGCTGGGTGGCGCTATCTCCTTACATGCATGTTGGGGTAGGCACAGATGCTCAGAAAAAGGAAGATTTGGCAGCGCGTGAGTGTGGGCCTTGTGGTTGTTAAAACGCAACCTGAACGGTGTTTCAGTTTGCCCGATGTATTCCAAGCCGCACACACTGCAGTGTAGCATATATATTACGTTTGCGCTGTCGCTATTTAGAGTTTCCCTAATTCTGTAAGTAAAAGCGGAGAATGTACCTTTAGCAATGCTTGTAGTCTGCATATGACTGCAAACCTTACAGCGTGGCTTATGGCATGGTTGACATCCAGGGCTAGGGTTGAAGTTGGGCGTTGTTCTGGACTTAAATAAAATGTCCCCTAGGTTCCTGCTGCGCCGGTATACTGCTCTAGGTGGTTGTTTAAAATAAGAGAGAAGTAACTGCTTTGCTGGGTAATATTAAAATGTTTTATAACGATATTAATAACTCGTGGTATGTTAGATGAATGCGTGAGAATAAGGTTTCTTGGCCTTTCACTTTCCTGCAATTTTGGGGAATTTAGTATTTTATTCCGGTCTAAACCACGAGCTTTCAGAATAGAGTCATCGACGAGGGACGCTGGATATTAAGGCGGAAGCCTTTAACGCCTCATCGTTGTAAGCAGGAGTTGTCGACAGATATGTCACGCTTTTCAACTGGTCGAAACGCTCGTGACAACACAGTGCGCGAATTTCAAACGGGGCCAATTCTACTTTGGCTAAAACCATTCAACCAATTAAAGTGATCGTATAGTGTTGCTCCAAGTAAGTGGGCATGAGTTTAGTTAATGGCTTAATTACCCAATTAGCCTAATTAACCTTCCTAATCAGGCCAGATAAATAAAGCCGAGTAGGAAATTGGTCGAGTTCGGGAATCGAACCCTGGTCTCCAGAGTGAGAGAAGAGCATTCTAACCACTCCGCCATGCCAGCTCGATGGGTTGGAATGAACAAAAGCGCGTCTAGTGAATACGGTGTCCTCGTTCACTGCCACCCAGACGCTCTTGCCGAGGCTCACCAGACCTTTGCCGAAATTACCAACCTCTACAGAGAGATGAGACGCCAGTTCCCGCCTCCACACCCCGACTTGAATCGAGCGCAAGCCAGCTTGCTCCGCAGGTTGCAGACGCACTCCATCCTTAGCCATTCTAGACCTTCACTCATCACAGACGGGGAATATGACCCCGTCTGCCAAAATTGTTACCAGGGAGAAATCGCCACCCAGGCTGACATCCTCTGGGGTTGCGCGGGAAATCCACCCCCTCGAACCTTACTGCCAGCTCCCTCCGAAGAAGGATGGAACCAACTCCTCAGAAGGCCACACAAGAGCATCCAACTGGCACTCACTTCGTGGGCCCAGGAAGTCGCCCCCACCTGGGGGCCACACCAAGCCCACCTGCCCTAAATCCCTCCAATCTATGGCAATAAAGTTGTTTCTCTCTCTCTCCATTCCCTTACGGCGAGGTTCAGGTGTCAACCGAGGTAAGCGGGGCAGACACATTTCCTTTCCTCAAAAATCAATTTACCGACGAGCAAGGCATAGAACCGAACGAGCGATGGCGTTCTGTGGACTCCCTGGAAGCGTTGCAAGACGCTGTCGAGTTTCAATCTTAGAGGCGAAGCTTAACATCTTAACCGCACATCAGTGACACAAGCAGCAACACCGCGTTTAAGGCTCTCGCCTCTCCGCACTTTAGGTCGACAAAGTGCCCCCCTGATTTTTTTCCTTAAGTAAGAGATTTGTTTTTAGCTGCTCAGCACAGCGGTCAATGTCTTCGAGGTCAGAACAAATCCGTCGGTATTTGTGAGCTTGTGAGTAAGGTATGCCAGTCAAGCAGTGCCGTGGGTGGCTCCTCTTAAAATGTAGGTACTCCTGGCGGTCAGTGGGTTATTTTGTAGAGGGTTGTCCTAAGCACGCTTCCTTTTTTCTCTATTTGAACCTCCAAAAACTTTATAAGTGGTGTGGAGATGCTGTGGGTGAACGATGTGGATGGGTGAAATGCGTTAAACCTCGCTATGAATGTCAAGAGGCTGGCTTCGTCGTGGGGCCAAATGAAAAAGATATCGTCCAGGAAACGTTTATAAAGGAGTGATTTCAAGGACTGAGTGTCAATGAATTCGTTTTCCAGTGTCGCCATGAATATGTTTGCGTAGGCCGGAGCCATGTTTCTTCCCATCGCCGAGCCGTTGACCTGAAGATAGTGCCTCCTCTCAAATTCGAAGTTATTGTAGTTCAGTACTAAGTCCAGGATTGTAGAAAGAGTTTCCTAATAAAGGTGAACGAGGGGATCCATCCTCAGGCACGCATCCACTGTCACGCGTATGCCATCTGGGTGGGCTGTATTTGTATATAAAGATGTCACATCCATTGGAACTAAGAAACTTTGGTCGGGAATTTTGAGGCCAGATACCACTCTGAGGAAGTTATTTGTGTCCTCAATGCAGGCCGGGATAGATGGTATAATGTCCTTCAAAAGGAAGTCCAGGACGCAAGATACTTTTTCAATGAGTGTGCCGTTACATGACACACTGGGACGGCCCGGACGGTTGGGTTTGTGTATTTTCAGGAGTAGGTAGAACTGTCCAGGGACTGGTCATACTGCGGTCATTGCTTTAAGACTTTCCTCGGATATCTTTTTATTTTGATAAAGTTATTTTAATGTAATGTTAATTTATATTTCCAAATGGACCGTGTGATCATTGGTTAACTGCGTGTAAAAATTTTCATTTTCCAATTGTCGAAAATCTTCTGTTACGTATTCGGACTTGTCCATTACAACAACAGCACCGCCTTTGTCCGCTGGTTTGATGACGATGTCAGATCGCTGATTTAAGGAGTCTATGGCTCGCCGTTTCAAGAATGAGAAGTTGTTCGAGGCTTTTATTTTCATTTTGAATATGAGGATAGGATATCCTTTTGAACGGCAGTGATGTACTGTGGGGTTTTCTTTGGGGAGATAAACACGTTCTCCCCACTTAAGCGCGGCTTACACAGTTCGAACCCACCCGGACCCCACCTCGTGCTCGCCTATGCTGCCGAGCGCACGCCGACCACGGCGGGCCCTGCTCTGCAGGAACAAAGGAACGACACACTGGCTGACACAAACAACGCATTTATTGCCATAACAACAATAACGCCATCTAGCAACAAAATACGCTGAGGAATCGAGGACATTCGACTCACCAGCACTGTTACGAGCGAATGTTCACCTACGATAGGGCAGAAGAAAACTCCGAGGCCGGACAGGATGGGATGCGGGGGAACGTTTCTCCCCACGGGTGGTCGCGCAAGCCGGCGAATAGCGGAGATCGCGCGACACGTCCGCGCGCTTTCCCGGGCTGAAGCAGAAGAGACCCGTCTCTCCCCTGCGCGCGAACAGCAAACACGCAATCTGTGGAACTGGTGGATGGATGGCTAGGAGCCTCCCCTTTGAAACGGGGTGGTAGAGATTGCCACCATGCTCAGCTTTTCTGTCATTATTTTTGTTAAACTGTGTTGTTAATTCTCATTAGGATTCGCCATCTTCTTTCACTACGGCTTCCTACACTTCTAACATTATGCCAAATCTCTGCATTTCAGCCACCAATCCTCCAATCGCTATTTGCTAACTTCCACTGCAGATTTATTTGCATGACCATTGTTATCTCTAAACCTTAGGGCCTCAGAAAGAGAGACTGTGCGTGCATCGACATCCGGATAGATACCATCACATTTGAGTATGAGGTGTTCAATTGTTTCCACAGATCTACCACACACTGCACATGAGTCATCATCTTTGTTGAATTTTTTTTTTGTAGCTGCGCGTTCTAAAGCACCCTGACCTAGCTCCAAAGAGTAGGGCACTGCCTCTTGAGTTATCATAGAAAAATTCTTTCCTGATCTGCCTTTTCCAGTATCGATATAGTTCTACACTATGTTTCTTTTCCATTGAATTCATCCAATTTTTAACTTCCGCGTTTTTAACCTGTCGTTTAATGCTCTTTCTTTCTCCTTCCTCATGACCGGCATACTTACTGGTTAGTTTTCTAGTTTTTTTCCGCCACTGTGAGTCAACTCTCTTTCTGTATAAGTATTTAAATACCTTAGCTGCCCACCTGTTATCGTCCAATTTCCTCAGGCGTTCTTCATATAGTATTTTACTCTTACCTTCCCGTGCTTCGAACGATGCACAGCCCATATCCCCTTGTACTGCGCCGTTTGTAGTTTTACCGTGGGCACCTAGTGCTAATCTTCCAACAGCTCTCAGATTTACGTCTAATCTCGACTGAACTTCTGCCCTCAAGCACAGAACCTCATTCCAGAAAGTAAGCCCCCGCACCATTATTCCTTTCCAAATACACCTCAGTACTTCATATTTGTTGTACCCCCATAATGCTCTATGTTTCATTATCCCGGTTTCTCTTAGGCCTTTTGTCCTAAGAGACTGTTCATGCTTTTCTGTGTATAACTGGCCTTCGTTTAGCCATATCCCGAGGTATTTGTATTCGGCCACTTTGGGTATTTTGTGGCCTTGTAATGTCAGCACCTGATCAGTTGTATCGCTGAAAATCATCACACCTGATTTAGTTGCGCTAAAACTGAAACCTAGAGCGTCTCCTCCGTCTCCACAACAATTAACGAAAGTTTTTAAATCTTCCTCGCTATCTTCTAACTACAATATCGTCCGCATACATTAGACCCGGGAGCCGCTGCTCAACTACATTTCCGCCTAATCTGTAGGACAGATTATAACCTAGATTACTTTCTTGTAGCCTTCTTTCCATATTTATCACATAAAGCATGAACAGCAGCGGTGATAGAGCGCAACCTTGCCTTAATCCTTTGTGTACCCCCCCAGTGTTGCTACTTTTTATCCCTTCCCATATAATTCCAACTTTATTATCTCGGTAGATTTCCTGTAGAAAATCAATTACCTCATGACCGATACTTACCTCTTTTAATATGTTTTACAGGAGTTCCCTGTTCACGTTATCATATGCACCACATATGTACAGAAGGGCTAAATACAAAGGGCTGTTTTCAGCCTTAGATATTTCTATGCATTGGGTAAACACGAACAGGCTATCATCTAATCGGCTACCCCTTCTCAACCCATTCTGAAGTTCTCCGAGTATCCTATTACTTTCTACCCATGACTGCATTTTTAATTTTACCGCTTGCATTGCCAGCCTGTATATAAAAAATGTTATCGTAATCGGACGGAAGGATCATACGTTCATCTTAACTCCTTTTCCTTTACAAATCAAAATCATTTTATGCTGTCTCCAGCTTTACGAAATTCGCTTATTTGTAATGACTGTCTCCAATGTTTTTATCAGCGTTTCCTTGCTTCTTGTGCCAAGTGCATTAATCAGCTTAATTGGAATTTCTTCTATCCCTGCGGATGTGGTTTTAGGAATATTTGCTTCCGCCTTTTTCCAGTTAAGACTAGTCATTTCTAAGCTGTTCTCTATTGCGCTGTCCTGTGTTGCTCCCTCTCTAGGGGAGATTATCCTATTGTCATTACTAAATGACGCAACTATAACTGACATAATGTAGCTCACAGCGTCGTCTCCATCTAAACATTTTCCCTCAGCATATTTAATATGTTCCTGCTTTCTTTGATATATTTTTCCTAACCAAGTTACATGGTTCCAAATTTTCTTGGCCCGCCTTTATTTGCCTCGCGAACTTCAGCCAGCCATTTATCAGAGGACTGCTTCATTTTGGCCTGGACTAGGACCTGAACTTGCTGTTCCTCTTGACGATAAGATACCCATTTTTCGCCGATTTCCTCTTCAGATAACTGCGCCCTATTTGCTTCTCTGTGTTCCCTTGAAGCCGCCCGTCTTTTTACGATGGACTCCTTAATTTCCATATTTCACCAGCTTCGTGGCTTCCTCCTTCCGCTCCAGCGGTTTACTCCTTTCACCTGCTTAATTTTTGTAGTGATGACTAGTTCTAACTGATTATAATCCCACTTTTCCATGGGGAGTTTCTCGATTTCTTCCTCTATCTCGGCTGCTACTAGCGCTATTTGTTCGTCGTCTGATTTTGCGTTGTATTTTTGACTTCGCTGCATTTCTCTTTGGCTAGGGCTCCCAACTGTAGACTAATAAGTTTATGATCACTTCCTAGGCTGTACTTCCCCTCTTCGTCTATTTCAATTATTGCGAGCTTGCTATAGATGCCCTCCGACATTAGACACTAGTCAATAGTTGTCTGCCTGTTATGGGATTCCCACGTGATTTGTCCCTTACATTTAGTTTCTCTATTGACAATAACTAGGTTGTGCCAATCACAGAAGTCTAGCATTAACTTCCCGTTACAATCTGTGTATCCATCCAGATCCTGGATGTGGCCATTCATGTCTCCAAGCAGAATAATATCGGCACCGTCTCCAATCTGCTTTATATCGTCATTGAGGCACTTAACTAGATGCTTGTTTTCTTGCCGGAATTTGTGCCCGGTCCCTAAATAAACTACCCCTAGCCATGTCCTTTTACCAGCAAATTTACCTGATACCCAAACATGTTCTTTGCAAGGTGATTTTATTCTTTTCCAATTAGTTACTTGATGTATCAGCATACCTACTCCTCCTCCCTTTTTCTCCGTTGTTGTTCTGTTGTACCCTTCCCAGACATAGCCATCAATTAAAAGTGGATCTTCTAGATCCCTCAGATGTGTCTCGCACAGCGCGTAAACACCTTCTTCTTCGTCCTTTAACTGCTGTTCTATTTCTAGCCATTCCGCTATCTTTCTACCCTCTTACATGTTTATGTAACTGATCCTGGCGTTGAATTTATTTTTCGTAGTTTTCTTTCTGGGCATCTTAGTAGCCATTTTGTTGGGCTCAGCCGCCATTGTTACATTTACTACTTCGCTTCTACCTACCCTACGCCGTGAGCCACCGTGGACCCCCTAAAAAAGCTACCCCTCGGCCTCCCAGGCGCCAGCCTATCTCTTCTCCTACCCTTCCACTGAAATGGATGTGTAGGGCGTAAGCTGCTCGGAGATCCTCAGAGAAGACAAGACGTCTGTGCTGTTCAACCGTTTATTCCCTCAGTAACCGAGCTGCGGCAGGGAGCGCGGGAGGCGCGCCCAGCCGCCGCAAGAGGGAAAAGGGAGGAGAAGGAAAGAGCGCGCCAGATGCGGGGGCGCGCGGGGTGCGGTCTGGTTCCTTTGAAGGGACACCGCAGACTTCGACCGCAGCGGCGTTCACCTCACGTTGCCGGAGGCGTAGGGAAGAAGCACGCGTAAGTTGTGCCGGCGAGGGCTGGCGCCACTACACGGCCGGGGGGGAGCCGTGGGATTCCGTGGGAAGTTTATAGATAATCGCTCAGTTGTGTGGGCGCTGGCAGCCATTCCTGTAGAAGTAGTAGGAGGTGTCATCGTTCCATGGGCCAGGAAGATTTTAAGTCGTTATTCACCTTACAACGGTCCTGAACACCTGCACCTCTGAGGAGCGGTCCGTTGTGTGATGAAGTGTACATAGGCATGCGTGCCCTTGTTTCTATATTTGTTTTTTATTTTTCGTTTTTTTTGTTTGCTTTGTACTTTCCTTGTTGGGATATTGTTGTAAATCTCTCTCCAGGGTTCGCCACCCACACCGAAGGGAGCTTCTCCCGACAATATTCTTGATGGCGCCCTCTGAAGAACAACTAGTTCCCTCCCCATCTATGGCTTTGTATCTCCGGTTTGTATCTCCAACCGATAACGTCCAGGTCAACAAGAAACAGGCACACTGAATCGTTAAAACCTTACTTTGCCAGAACTAACATATTCAAATTTTCTTTTTACCCCGCACCATTACCGAGTGGAATCAGTTACCATCATCACCAACAGTTGACATTGATGCCTTTGAACAGGCCGTTCATTGATTTTTTTTACTTGCCTTGTACTTTTGTTTTGTGCTTTTTGTATTGTGTTTATTGTGCCCCTCCTGCCAGGGCCCTTCACTGGGCCTGCAGTGTGCCCTAAATAAATAAATAAATAAATACCTCTGTTACCCAAACCTCTGCCGTTGTCTTCCTATTTATATATATATATATATATTTCTTCCTCCCCTGGCCTTCTCAACCCTCCCCCTCTTCAATGTAAATGGACTGGAGCACTCGCGTCTTACGCTGGCTTTGGCTCTCCCCTTCCTCTGACGCGCGAGAGAGTGATTCTCCTCGTCCTTTGGGTACAGTGGCTCGAAAAATCGAAATTGTATTCATCCGTCTGTATACCCTGATGAAGGACGGTCCTCCCTCCGAAGCTGTTCGTAATAAACAAAGATAATCGGACAGTTGTGAGCCCTTAATTCTACAAATCTTCCTGGCCCATTGAACGATGACCCCTGCTACTACTTCTACTGCAAGGGCTGCCAGCGCCCACACAACTGAGCGATTATCTATTCACCTCCCACGGAACGCCATCAGCACGGCTATAATTGGCGATGAACTTTTCAAGCACGTGTACGAGTATTTCGACCCCGCGCAGGATAACACCCCTGGCTTCGCGGTGTATAGATCAGCCAAGTTCGCGGATGTTCCGGCACTCTTGGAGTACCTGCCTGCTACCATCCGTTGGGTGATTATTTACGCTGGGATAGCCGACATCGCGGCCACGGGAGACGCTGCCGCTCTCTCTAGAATGAGGGAGATCGTGTCGAGAATCATCCGTGAGCGCCCCTCGTTGAAAGTGTGCCTGAAGATCCATTTTCCACGCACCCCCTGAACCGCCGACGCCGAGGAGCCAACAGAAGGTTCGTCGACTGGTTTAACTCACAGGCAAAAATCTTTGTTGAACAGGTGCGACGACTGTGTCACCGACGGTGGCTTGGCGGGAACGTGGTTTATATTAATCACGCACTTGAAGAGATGCCACCATGGACATGGCCGATGGACATCATTTGAGCTTCGTGGACGTGGCTTACGTGTGCGAACACCTAAAAATGCGCCCTCGGGGACAGACCCCCCGCTACGAGATGGAGCTTCCGTGGACAACCGACGGCGACGACTCAGGGAGGCAGCGGCACGACGACCACGCCATCATTGGCTCGATCGAGATCCCAAAAGGCCGACACTCCCCGTACCGCCACGCCGCCACTCCCAGGTGGTCGAAATTTCCGGAGCCCTCCACTACGGCGTCTCTCATAGCCTAAGTCGCTTTGGGACGTTAAACCCCATAATCCAACCAACCACCATGACAAGACAGGCCTGCACCGAGGCGGCACGACACAACCCAACGCAGCGCAGCGACTGACTCGCTGCCACCACAGGTACGGCACGCTCCCCAGAAGCTCACTCACCGTCATTTCTGAAAATCTGGAAACTATCGAAAATCGAATTAGATATGAATCCCACGCGACCCCCCTAACTAGATATTCAGAATCAGAAACCATACCAAAGGGTTTGCGACTGCCGCTCATCCCGGCGATGACAACCCTTAACGCAGATGGGGACGCGGCATAGAATTAAATCCTACACGACAGTTCATTACGTCTTGTGGACCTAATTATAAAGCACAGCCAACGAAAAGCTCTCGAATTTGAGCATGTCGAACAGTGCTCACGTCGTGAACCGGACCTTATGCCGATAGAAAAAACTCGGCTAAGAGACTTCGAAGAACGAAAGAAAAAAGACACAAATATGCAGAAAATTAGCAAACTACGGTGAGGCTTCTGACCCCGGCTCTCCGCTCACCAGTTCCGCCTCCTACTAAAAGCAGGCTGGGTCGTGAGCAACCCAATGCTAGCCGGTCCTCCATCGAGGCTGAAAACGTTGTAAACGTATCTAGCCATCCGCTCGCTCCTTCGGAACGAAATTTGCTCTCCAATGGTTTAACTTTCCGCCCCACAAGCGGAAAATTCAACGAATTCCAATTAAATCAGGATCTGGATAACTTTGGAAGGAATCTAGGTCTGTGCGAGTACTTCGTAAGCCGCGAAAGCAACCGTGAAATGAACATACCCGGGACATCAAACCAAACATCGAGTGCAAACCAACAGAGAGATAAACATTTAGATATGTACAGTATTTGTCAAAAGCAACCAGGCTGCATGTTTTGCTTCTAGCTCGTACAGCGGAGCCCTTACAGCTTCCCTGAAGCTGAAATGGTCGTTAAAGGTAAGGGCTGGGGTCTTCTCACCTTCTAACTACTTTTGATCTTTAGGAAAGCCACAACGGCTCCACTATACAAGCTAGAAGCAAACCATGCAGCCTGGTTACTTTTGGTTTGGTTTGGTTTATGGGGTTTAACGTCTCAAAGCGACTGAGGCTATGAGAGACGCCGTAGTGGAGGGCTCCGGAATTTTCGACCACCTGGGGTTCTTTAACGTGCACTGACATCGCACAGTACACGGGCCTCGAATTTCTCCTCCAAAGAAATTGAGCCGCCGCGACCGGGATCGAAACCGCGTCTTTCGGGCCAGCAGCCGAGCACCATAGCCACTGAGCCACCGCGGCGGCCTGGTTACTTTTGACAAAGACGGTACATCGCTGCCGTTCAAAAGGATATCCTAGCCTCATATTCAAAATCAAAACAAAAAAAAAGCCCCCAACAACCTGTCATGCGAGGAACGGCGTGCCCTCGACTCTTTATATCAGCGATCTGACACCGTCATCAAACCGGCGGCCAAAGGCGGTGCTGTTGTTATGGAGAAGTCGGAATACGGAACAGGTTTCCAACAATTGGAAAATGAACGTTTTTACAAGCAGCTAACCACTGATCCGACAGGCCATTTCGAGATAGAAATTAACAATGCGTTAATATCACTTTATCAAAATAAAAAAGATATCCGGGCAAATTCTTAAAGCAATGACTCCAGTCAGACCAGTCCCTGGACAGTTTTACCTACTCCCGAAAATACGCAAACCCAACCGTCCGGGCCGTCCCATGGTGTCAAGTAACGGCACACTCATCGAAAAGGTATCTAGCGTCCTGGACTTCCTTTTGAAGGACATTATACCAACTATCCCGGCCTGCATTAAGGACACAAATCACTTCCTCACAGTGGTATCTGACCTCAAAATTCCCGACCAAAGTTTCTTAGTTCCAATGAATGTGACATCTTTATATACAAATACACCCCACCTAGATGGCATACGTGTGACAGTGGATGCGTACCTGAGGATGGATCCCCCCGTTCACCTTGATGAGGAAACTTTCTACAATCCTGGGCTTAGTACTGAACTACAATAACTTTTAATTTGAGGGAAGACACTATCTTCAGGTCAACGGCACGGCGATGGGAACAAAGATGGGTCCGGCCTACCCTAACATATTCATGGCGACACTGGAAAACGAATTCCTTGACACTCAATCTTTGAAATCACTCCTTTATAAACGTTTCCTGGACGATATCTTTTTCATTTGGCTCCGCGACGAAGCCAGCCTCTTGACATTCATAGCGAGGTTTAACGCATTTCACCCATCCACATCGTTCACCACAGCATCTCCACAACATTTATAAACTTGTTGGACGTTCAAATAGAGAAGAAACGAAGCGTACTTAGGACAACCCTCTACAAAAAAACCCACTGACCGCCAGGAGTACCTACATTTTAAGAGCAGCCACCCACGGCACTGCAAGACTGGCATACCCTACTCACGGGCTCACAGATGCAGACGGATTTGTTCTCACCTCGAAAGCATTGACCGGCATGCTGAGCAGCTAAAAACAAATCTCTTACTTAAGGAATATCCAGCGTACATCGTCGATGGCGGACCTACGAAGAGTAGGTCCATGTGACTTGGAAGCACGGTCTGCTTTGGAGGCCGGCAGTACGCTGACTTCGGCACCAGTGTCGATGAGGAAGCGCAGGCCAGAAATGCGATCCATGACGACGAAAAGGCGGCCAGGTTGAGTTTATTGAGTTTATTGAGTTTATTAACATTTTAGTTCTCAGTACAGAAAACTAGGGGCCGGGGAAAAAAGGTACAATACCTGTACCTGGCTGGGTCCCCTGACCCCACAACAAAGTTGGTAGCGATGCACTCCGAATAAACAAATCATAAACTAACGAACATATCCTCTAACATCCGCCTTTTCGCAGACGACTGCGTACTTTACCGCCCCATCCACACCACCTCTGACTCTAGAATTTTACAGGATGACCTTAAACGAATTGAAACTTGGTGCGACAAATGGTTAATGTGCCTAAACACTAACAAAACGTCTTTGCTTTCCTTTCACCGTCGGAAAAACTATCAGGCATCAAGTTACACCATTTGTGGCTCGGTAATCTTATCTGTCCACTCTTACAAATACCTTGGCGTCACCCTTTCAGATACACTAACCTGGTCAGAGCATATAATGAAAGTTACTAACGAAGCCAATCGCACTCTTGGTTGCCTCCGTCGAAACTTGCGCCTAGCCTCTGCATCCGTGAAAACACTTACTTATCTTACATTTATCAGACCTAAAATAGAATACGCATGCTCAGTCTGGGATCCCCATCAAGCTAATCTTTCTAACACCCTCGAAGCTCTACAAAATCGCGCTGCCAGGTTTATTTTCTCAGACTACTCCTATCATTCCAGTGTCACTGCACTCAAATCACGGGCTAATCTTACTAATCTTGAAAAGCGACGCTGCATCTTCAGGCTGTGCCTTTTTCACAAATTCTACCATACGCCACTTAATGTTTCAGCAATCTTACCACTTCATCGACAGTCAAGCCGCACCAGCCATCCTAAAGCCGTCTATCCGCCCCCAGCACAGACCACAGCACATCTTCGTTCGTTTTTTGTTCAGACCGCTCGGGACTGGAACAAACTGCCTGTCGACGCTGTGCGCCACTCCGACCCACATTCCTTCAAGACTGCCATCGAACCACTCTTCACTTGAACATTATGCCTATCCCTCATGTAATACCCCACACCAAGGGGCATTTGAGGTACTAATAATAAATAAATAAATAAATAAATAAAAAACGAACAAAGCACTTTGAGCGAAAACAATTTAGCATGATATTTGAAATTGTGCACAACACTCGTGCCAACATTCAAACAAAATAAAAACTGTTTTAGCAAAACCTTGTGCAGAAACCATCAGAAAAATACAGAATCCATCAGTAGAGACACTTATAATCAATAATGTACAATAAATAAGTATGATAAACATAAATCAAATACAGTCCATTCCACTCAAAAGCAGTCACTCGAAAAGAAAGTACACATTATAGAAATTCACAAAAACCGTGAACCCAACTACAACCACACAATGAAAATTTCGCGCAAAAATCTTTTCAATGTATTAATAGAAGGATAATTGATAGCTTCAGCTAACACCGCGTTCTCGTTTAAAGCGTTGGGAATAAGGTATTTCATACTTTGTAATCCATAATTTGTTCGTAAACGTGGTAATATGTAATTTATTTTCCTGAAACAAAAGCTGTCATTTTTCATCAGATATGTATTATCAAAGCTGTGGGAATTTTGTTTCCTTTGGGTGTATATGTAGAGTGCAAGTTTCTATAAATAGAGCTGTTCAAGATAAAAAATCCCATATTTCTTGAAAAAAGGCCTTGTGCTCTCATTATAATTTAAGCTTTCCAGAGCCCTAATGGCTTTTTTTTGCATGATTGTTAACGTTTGCAAGTTACCTCTAGTTGTTTTCCCCCAAATCAAAAGACAGTAAGTTAAGTCGGATTGGATGATTGCATAATATGTATTTAATCTGTACCTAGTTGGAATCAGGTTCTTCACCCTCCATAATGCTCCAACTACTTTCGACATTTTTAATTTCAAATGATTTACATGTTCATTCCAGCTCAGAAACTCTTCAAAGTGGACACCGAGGAATTTAATGGTTTTTGTTTGCTGCAAACTTTCAGTGTGGAAGGTGAGATTAATTTCGTAGTCAATAGGTGTGTTTCTTGCTCTGAATAGGATATATTTTGTTTTCTTGATGTTTAACTGCAAATCATTGCTAATAAGCCAGTTCGATAAGTTACATAGCCAAGTGTTGGCTGCTTCTTCTATTTCTTTCAATTTTGATCCGGAAAAAAAGCATTTGTATCATCTGCATACAAGAGTATGTCTTGAGTGAAAGGAATATTTTCAATATCATTAATATAGAACAAAAAAAGAAGCGGACCTAAGATTGACCCTTGTGGTACACCCTTATTTATAGTTCTCAATTCGGACACATAATCACCCAGTTTAACGAACTGTTTTCGATTACTTAAGTAACTTTGAATTAAGTTATTGGCATGTCCCCGAATTCCATAAGCATTTAGTTTTTCGATTAGTATGCGATGGTTTACGGAATCAAACGCTTTCCTTAAGTCCAGGAAGATACCAACTGTAAAAAGCTTTTGTTCGATATTCTCGATTATCTTCTCTTTAATCTGAATTAGTGCTGTTTCAGTCGACTTATTTTTGCAAAAGCCAAACTGTTTGGGAGAGATTAAATGAAAAGCAGTTGCATATGCAGCAAGTCGTTTATGTATAAGGCATTCCAATATTTTCGCAAAAACACTTAATAGCGATATGGGGCGGTAGTTGTTAAGATCGTCTTTTGAGCCGCCTTTATGTATCACTGTTACCCGTGCGATTTTAAGCTCATCTGGAAAAAGTCCACTGCGCAGGATACTATTGTATATATGTGCAAGAGGGGAGGCTAGAGTTGAGGCTACTGACTTGATTGGCAGTGCCTTAATATAGTCAGGACCTGGAGCACTATTGCTCTTTAAAGAATCAATAACTCGTTTGATCTCGCCTTCATCAGTAGGGTGTAAAAAAAGCGTGCCTTGTGTACAAGTATTAATGTAAGTGACTGGATCTAAATCTGATCTATCCCGCATCTGGTCTATCGCAACTGTCAAAAAATGTCTATTAAATCTTTCACAAAGTTCAACACCACACAGTGTTTCACCTTGCATGTTTAACTCCGAGAGACAAGTGAATTCAGGTGTCATATTGGTGACTTCTTTGTAGACCTTCCAAAATTTTTGAGGTTGATCCGCGCTGTGAAATTTACGGTTGTAATACTCACGTTTAGCTTTCCTTAGTTCTGCATTAACTTTGTTGCGATATATTTTAAACTCCTTAAATTTTAACTCATCTTTGTGTTTCAGCCAGTCCTCAAACAATTTATTTCTTTGTTTTATCTTACCATACAGCGCGGGGCACATCCATGGCTTTCTAGCCCTTTTATGTTTTTTTCCAAAAATACACTGGGAATGCCTTTGAGTAGAGCTCTTTGATCTTAGAGTAGAATAGATTGAAACTAATATTTGAATCTTGCTCGTTAATAATCTGAGACCAGTCGACCTCCTGAACTAATTCTCTAAAAGCTTGCAAGGTATCATCATTAATCTTTCTCGTTTTAAACTGTGTTTCATTAACTTTCTTAGAGGAAAGGTCTTCTACAATACAAAAAATAGCCAGGTGATCACTAATATCTGCCGCAAGGACCCCAGAAACAATACGGCCCGAAACAAGATTAGTGAAGCAGATATCAATCAGAGTTTCCGATGTTGCAGTAACACGTGTGGCACTGCCTATACGATTTTCATAACCATAACAAAGCATCATAGTATAGAATTCATTTTGTGCACTACCAACGCTTTGCAGATCAATGTTAATATCCCCAACAACTATTCCAAATCGACCAGAAACTGACAACTGCGTTAATACTCCATCAAAGTATTCAAGGAAATCCTTTGTTTTGCCCGAAGGAGGTCTATATACCACAATAATAACGGTATCTCTGCATGCTGCTGTCAGTATTTCAAAATCATTGGTCATAACACAAAAGTCATCTAGTAAACTGCAATTTAAACCAACTTTTGTGTATAAAGAAACCCCACCACCTCTTTTTCCAGAGCGAAATAAACCCATGTGGTGGTATCCGTCAAAATGAGAAACATCAGATTGATTCATATACCAAGTTTCCGTGAAGCAAAGTACATCGAATTCCCAAGAGAGCTCTTCTAGATACAATGCTAATTGGTCTCCCTTCTTTCGGAGACTGCGAGTGTTCAAGTGAAACAAAGATAGTGATCTACGCACCCAGGCATTCTTTAAGATGTCTTCCTTAAAGCTATTAGAATCACACATCCCTCCATTCATGGCGTGAGATCAAGCGACACAACGTGTACATGGAATGAAAAACATGTCATCGGTACAGCCGTTTAACTGCCCGGCGAGGAATCACCATCTTCTTGCACTCCAGAATTATCACTTGATTGTGCGATAGGCGAGCTCGGTGTCATACGATCCACATCGGCCACCGACTTGATATGCAAGACTGTGGTTGCCTCGGCTCGACGGGCCAAAACCTTTCCATTGCTTGACCACACAAATTTCCATCCCACATCTTTTTTGCGGGAGTTAGCAGCCCCGAGTAGCTGCTTGTTTTTCCGCGTCAAGTGTTCATTTATGTACACCGGTTTAGCTGTTCCTTCGAAACCGAGCTTTTCAGTCGTTAGCCGTGTCTTCCTTGCTTTGGCCAAAAGCGCATTACGCTTAGTTCTGCGCGTGAAACGGACAATTATGTTCTTTGCCCTTGAGTTTGGTACATCAACTTTGTGACGGTCTTTTACGCGCAGCGAAGAGCGAGGTCACACGCCGCCGTCAGTGATCTCGCTGCGCGTTTCCCGACCAGTTGCATGGTGGAGTGCAGCGGCGAGCGTTGTGCTGGAAAGTTCGGTGATACCAGCAGAGACGCGGACGGCGAGGACTGGACGAGTGCGGACCACTCGGGGAAGACGAACGGCGGCGAGGTGTTGAGGATAAACCGTGCGGGGCATGAGAGGACGTCCGAAGGGCATCGATAGAAGCGGCCAGCTGATCGATCCGGGCCTCTAACCGTGAAATGACGGCGGTCTCCGGTGGAGAAGAGAGGGCGGCGACGGAAGGAGAAGTCGCGTCGTGGACTCGATCAGCGAGCTGGGCGAGGCGGTCAAGGGTCAAGTCGCCCGCAGTAGCCAAGACGATGCGGGTCGACTGCGGCAAGCGTTGTAGGAAGAGCTGCCGCAACAGTGCGCCATTCGGGTCTGCATTGGTTTCGCCCAGGAGCTGCCGCATACTATTGAGTAACTGGGAGGGGCGGCGGTCTCCAAGCTCTTCGTAGGTGAGCAGCTGCTGGAGGCGCGCACTCTCTGACGCCGTGGTGCGGGCTAGGATGCCCTGCTTTAGTCGCTGGTACGGGGTATCGCCCAAGGGTGCAGCGATGATGTCCGCTACCTCTTAAGCCACCTCAGAAGGCAGGTTGGAAAGTAAATGACGATACCGAGATGCCTCCGAGGTGACGTGGTGCAGATGGAAGACGGCTTCCACTTGGGCGAACCAGGTCTGCGGACACTTGGGCCAGAATGTTGGTAGGCGGAGCTGGAGAGCTGCGACGTCCCGTGGGCGCAAGGTAGCGTCAGGCGGAAGGCCGCCTGAGGGCGGTAGGTTGCTGGGGTCGGTCATGTCTTAGGCCGGAGTCACCACTGTTGAGGATTTGCGGGGTCGCAGCGGAGCACCAGAGAGACGACCAGCGTGGCAGGCTTCTAGTTCTGGACTGCGTGTGCCGGGCGTGCGCCCCGAGCACGCGCGGTCCATCTTTATTCTCTTTCTAGCGCGCGCTGTAACGCCGATCTTAGCGCCGGCGCTTTATAGCGCCGCCGGGCGCTATAGCGTTATTCTGAAAGCTCTTGGTTTAGACAGGAATAAAATGCTGAATTCCTCAAAATCGCAGGATAGTGAAAGACCAAGCAACCGTATTCTCACGCATTCATCTAAAATACCACGAGTTATATCCTTTCAAAACATTTTATTATTATTAGCAAAGCAGTCACTTTTCTCTTATTTTTAAACAACCACCAAGAGCAGTATACCGGCCTAGCAGGAGCCTGAGGTATATTTTAGTTAAGTCTAGAACAATGCCAAACTTCAGCCCGAGCCCTGGATGTCAACCATGCTGTGAGGTACGCTCTAAGGTATGTAGTCATATGCAGACTACAAGCATTGCTAAATGTGCATTCTACGATTTTACCTTCACATTTAGGGAAACTCTAAATTGTGACAGCGCAAACGTAGTATATATGCTACACTGCGGTGTGTGCGGCATGGAATACATCGGGAAAACTGAAACACCGCTGAGGTTGCGTTTTAACAACCACAAGGCCCACACTGACGCGGTGCCAAATCTTCCTTTTTCGAAGCATCTCTGCCTACCCCAACATGCATTCTAAGACATTCGGATCATCCTTCTCTAGTCGCGTTTCCAGCAAGCCACCAAAGAGAACAAAGAGAGTCTGATAACATACACAAATTTCGGACACTAAGCCACGGAATTATTGAAAACTTGGGCAGTTTCGCCTTTCTCAAAAGCCTGCCTAAGAACAGGTTGAACGTCTTTAATCCCTCCTTTTCCATGAAGCCTGCGCTCCCCGGGCGCCCACGTACCCTTTCTTCTTATTATTTTTTTAATGTATTTACTCTTTAGGTTCTTTCTCACCCCCTGCTTTTGGCCCCTTTTTCGAAGAACCAGTTTGTACTCGAATGCCTTCGCGACGAAAAGCACTAAGGGAATGGCCTACTGAGGGATGCGGCCGCGGCACTCGGCCGCGGGATGGGTTTCCCGCACGGCGTCAGGCCGGCCGCCCTGCTTCCTTCGGCCGCGGCGCCGCGCTTCCGCCGTGCTGATCGCTGGCTGTTGTTTAACTCTTAACTCACGTTACAACGGTCCTGAACACCTGCATCGCTGGGGAGCAGACCGTTTTGTGATGTAGTGTACATATGCATGAATGCCCTTGTTTCTATATTTGTTTTTGATTTTTCGTTTTTGTTTTTTTAAAGCGAAAGCTTTACTACTTGCACTTTCAAGCCTTTGCCGTGACGCGGCGGTGACACCACTGACCTTTCGCATGACCTTTGTGTGACGTCACGCCGAACAGCTGGGCGACCATCTCGCGCCGACTGCGAGTAGTGGCGGTGCCACCACCGGCGGCCTTAATTAGATTGGATTAGATTGGATTAGATTAGATTACATTAGATTAGCTTAGATTGCACTAGGTTGGATTAAATTGGATTGAATTGAATTGGATTGGATTGGATTGGATTGGATTGGATTAGATTACATTACATTACATTACATTACATTGGATTGGATTCTATAACCGATGCATCACCACAAGTCACAACCACAAGCACCACCACCAGCTGAACCATGGCGTAGGTACGGATATTGCTTTCTCAATTACCGGGCTTAACCAAGCTAAGCCACAGCGAATTTTTTTGTGTTTTGCTTTGTACTTTCCTTGTTGGGATATTTGTTCGGATTCTCTCTCCAGGATTCGCTACCCACAAAGAAGAGAGCTTCTCCCGACAATATTCTTGCTGGCGCCTTCTGAGAATCAACTAGTTCTCTCCCCATCTATGGCTATTGCTCTGTTACCTAAGACTCTGTCGTTGTCTTCCTATATACAGCCCCGCCGCGGTGGCTCAGTGGTTACGGTGCTCGGCTGCTGACCCGAAAGACGCGGGTTCGATCCCGGCCGCGGCGGCTGAATTTCGATGAAGGCGAAATTCTAGAGGCCCGTGTACCGTGCGATGTCAGTGCCCGTTAATGAACCCCAGGTGGTCGAAATTTCCGGATCCCTTCACTACGGCGTCCTTCATAGCCTGAGTTGCTTTGGACGTTAAACCCCAATAAACCAATGAAACCAAACCTACTTTTATACATGTATTTTTTCTGCTTTCACAGTATATATATATATATATTCCTCCCCCGGCTTTCGCAACCCTCCCTCTCTGCAACCGATATGGACTGGACCACTCGCGTCTTACGCTGGCTTTGGCTCTCCTTCCTCTGACAAGGGAGAGAGAGTGATTTCTCCTCGCCCTTTGCGTACGGTGGCTCAAAAAGCGAAATTGCGTTCATTCGTCTGTATACCCTGATGAAGGACGGTCCGCCGTCCGAAACTGCTGGTATTAAACAAAGATAATCGGACTGTTGTGAACCAATAATTCTTTATATATGTATATACCGGGTGTCCCAGCTAAATGTAACCAAACTTTTGAAAAAGGCGAAGTGTCCTAGTTTAGTGAAACCAACTCAGGGTTGTTAATAATCGCGTGGCCAAGTCTTGAGTATTTTTTTCACGCTTCAAAGTTAATTAATGAGTTAAGTTTAATTAGCTAACTTTTTAATTATTAACTTCAGGAAGAAAGTGTCAATGCAAAAGTTTTAGATCACCTCGAAAAACCGCTAGTAGTGCCGTTTCCGTCAAGTTTTGATTTACGTAGCTTCATTTATTGGCCTTAAAAGAAAGTTGTCACGTGACCAGCTGCTCGCTCACTTCTCTCCCCCATTGTGCACCCAAAGTCTCATCGAGGAGAGGACTTCAGAAAAAATAGATGGGACGTTGAAGCGGCACAGTTGTCATGTGGAAGCTTTTTATTATTGTGTGGGTTATGGTTAAAGACCGGTAAAAAAACTACTTTACGTAAATATTACTTTGCTGCAAACGTCTCAGTAAGCTGTTTCTCAAAGCAATCTACAACTTTTCCATTGACACTTTGTTCCTCAAGTCAATAATTAAAAAGATAGTTAATTAAGAATAACTAATTAGTCAATCTTGAAGAACGAAAAAAATACTGCAGTCTAGGTCACGCGACTCTAAACAACCCTCATTTGGTTTCAGACGGCTAGGACACCCCGTGTTTTTAAAAGCTTGGTTACATTTAGCTGGGACACCCGGTATATATATATTGAATTGAATTGAATTGGCTTTTTATTTGCAGGAAACAATACAGATGAATCCCTGCGGGTGGCGTAAGGCTAAAGGCTTGGAAGCCTGACGAGGCCTTAGCCCCCTAACATCAGTTACAGCCTGCAGCAGCAGACACACATTTTCTGAATTTAAGCATGTACGCGGTTGCAATAGTATAACATGTTCACGCTTTTCAATTACAACACAATGAATACGAGAAATACGCAGTACAATGCAGCAATATAACTAAAGTGCAGTTCAAAAGTTTTGAGCAAGAATGAAGGTACATAGGCATCCATGTACAAATGAAAAGAAACTAAGCCAAAACTTGCGTACGTTGCGTACAAACTGCAAGTTTCTAATAACACAATTGAACAGAAGTGAGTATTAGCGTATATCACAGTCTAACAAAGAGCAGTACGAAAGGGAAACAAAAGACCAAACTTAGAATAATAGTTGCAAATGCATGATAACCATATAGAAGATGTTTACTGTATTTGCAATGCGTTTATGGTTCTAAAATTATATTTGAGGAAAATAGGAATGCTCGATAATTTCGTTTGAAGGCTCTGAATGGTTGGCTGAAGTCAACATAAGATTCGTGTATGTTATGCAGTCTAACTATTTGATAGTCCATAGCCTGTTTGCCATAGTTCGTTCTGAATTTTTGTACCTTTCTCTTACGATTCCTGATTGCATATCTCATGGAGGCATGCTGGACGTTATCGGCATATAGCTGTTTTTTGTATATTAGTTGCATTATCCGGAAATTGTACACTTTTTTAACTGGAAGGATATTATGTTTGAAGAAAAGTGGTTGCGTAGGCAAGTGTCTTACTTGACCTTTGTAATTCTCTAATATCCGAAGTACGCAGTTCTGCAGAACTAATATTCTCTCATAATTCCCTTTGGTGGTCCTACCTAATACTAGCATACCATAGAGCAGTTTGGAATAGAATAAAGTGTAGTACATTGATCTCTTCAGCCAAAGAGGTAAGATATGGGCCACTTTACTTAAACATCCTACAGAACGCGCGAGTTCCGAAATTAAATGATCTACATGATAAGTCCATGACAAATGTTCGTGAAACCATATTCCAAGAAACTTTTGCGTCTGCACGTTCTCCAAGTAATGGTCTTCAAACTTAATATTGATATTTCACATGCATTCTTATTGATGGGTCTGAATACTATGTGTTTAGTTTTTTGCGCATTGAGCTGCAACTTATTTTTTTCTAGCCAACGGGACAGTTCTAGCAGATAATCATTAGCTTCATTTCTTATTTCTTGGATGGTTGTGCCTGTAAAAAATATACTTGTGTCATCAGCAAACAATGTGATTTCACGTGTGTGTTTTAACACTTCTTCTTGGGCGAGTTGGTGCATACTTGAATTGAAGAAAATAGCGCGAGAGCATGCAGACCACGAAAAGACAAGGACGAGACACAAAGCGCTAACTCACAACTAATTTTATTGAAACCAGGCAGCGCCTTTATATGGCGAAGTTTCACTGAAAAAGAGGGAGGAGGGCAGGAAAGGTAAAGATATCAAAGCGACCATCACAGCGAGCACACATGAGGAAGCGGTAACTAAAACAAAAACAAAAAAGTTAACAAAGATTATTTAAAGGGACACTGAGGAGAAATTGAAGTTGACTTGCATCGACAGAATACCAGCTCCTGATTACAAAAACGCCACTCATACTGACAACAAAGCTCTTGTAACGTAGAAAAGAGCAAGAACCAAAATACAGGTATCGCCGCCACAGGCCAAACTCGCAAGTACAAGCTTCATGGCGTCATAGAACAAAACAGTGTTGCTAGAACCAATAGTTCTAGCAACACTAGGACACGAGAAGCTACGAATCACTGAGGCGCAGCAAATGCATGCGCAAATCTCCTTGACGTCGCCAGATGGCGCCACGTACCCGATAGCTACGCGCGCTCCTGCAGCGCCGGGACCAATCAGCGCTTGCTCTCAGCGGTATGGGGGCCCCCGGTATTCCGCTAACGGTAACAAGGTACACGGTATGCTAAAGGCGTCTATTTGCGAGAACTTCGTTGACGACTTCGAGAACGGGATCCATTGTAACGCTGGCAAAACGCCGGTGCAAATGTAAACGAAGCGACGGCCGCAATAGCCGATAGATGCCTTCAACGCGCGGCCGGCGGTAGCTTTCTTTTCGGCTGCTGCTGGGCCGCACTGCTGGCCGCCAGAAATCACGGAGTCTGCGTTACGTCATGTGAATGTCATGTTTCACGTCACTTAGTTCTGTGTCGTCATAGCAGAATCCCAAGTTTGAATCAGAGCGGCGGGAAAAACTATTTCAACTTCGAATCCAAATTTCTTAGAAATAAATGCATCTTTCGCTGCCGGCCAAGTGGCAACAAAGCCATGAAATGCCGAACTATCGGATTTTGCTATAAAAAAAATATTAATAGAGCTCTCCTCAGTGTCCCTTTAAGGGCGGCATCTAAGAATTCGAACTCGGATGAAAAAAGTGAAACAGATGGGGTGCTGACACACCTATTGCCAAGTTTTCTTATGTGAAAAGCCTCCAGACATTCACGTGCCTTCTTATCTGCGCTTTTGCCAAGAATCTTAGTCTGACTGAATCGTGCCTCGCATCCGTCGCAACCCATAATATGCGCTACCAAATGTGCATATTTATCCTTTAAATCTGATAAATTTCGGGCATGTTCCCCCAAGCGCTCGTTGATGCAACGCTTAGTCTAGCCGACATAGGTCTTCCCACACGTTAAGGGGATAGCATAGACCACTCCTGCGGAACACATGATGAATGGAGAGTCGTGCCTTATCTGGCAACCCCGCTTTCTTGAGCTGCAAATACGGGGGCACAGCTTTTTCAGCTTGTTGGGGGCGGAAAAAACGACACTCACCCCATGCCTGTTGGCCACTTTCTTCAAGTTGTGAGCAGTTTTGTGCAAGTAAGGCACCACCAACGGCTTCTGTGACCTGCAACGATCCTCTCCGGAGTTTCTTCGTGTTCCTTGCTTAAGTTTCTTTAGAAGGGTCTCGCAGACAGCAGTCAACACTGAGCAGGGGAACCCAGCCGCCGAAAGCCGGCTCACCTGATTGTGGAAGCTAGCTTGCAACCGATGCGGGCACGACTTTTTCAAAGAAGACTCCAAGCAATGCGACGCTATTGCTCTTTTCACCGTCTTTGAGTGCATAGAATCATAAGGCAAAAGATCTTTCTTCGCGCGCGGGTAATAGCCCCAGCAAACATGTCTCTCAAGAAAGGTTAGTTTCAGATCTAAAAATTGTAAGACGTTAGTGACAGGAAGTTCATGGGTACACGTGAGCCCAAGTCCATGTTTGTTAAAAGCATTTAAAACTTCACCTACTGTAGAGGGGTAGGTGAAGGAAGTCTGCTTTTTTAAAAGCAGACCCTTCTGCGAGACCCTTCTAAAGAAACTTAAGCAAGGAACACGAAGAAACTCCGGAGAGGATCGTTGCAGGTCACAGAAGCCGTTGGTGGTGCCAGAGAAGCCAGTAGGCACAAAAACCAAGGGACACAGGAGATTTTTAATTAATTTATTTATTTTGAGCTGTTGTTCGATTTAGAATATTACTGAATATGTTATAACTTAAAGCTAATTGATTGCGATAACATATTCAGTAATATTCTAAGTCGATCAACAGCTCAAAATAAATAAACAAGTTAAAAATCCCCTCTGTCCCTTGGTTTCTGTGGCTTTTGGCTTCTCTCGTATTTATAACAAGCCCCCGAAACCCCTTCCCTTGTTTGCTTAATTGCTTAGCGAGGGCCTCGGTTCTGGCAGCTTTGACGCCATAGGAAACATAAGAGGGTTCTCGCACAGCTTCCACCCTCGCCGTTCGATGACGTTCTACGTCACATCAGCGTAACTCATGACGTGCTACGTCCGCCGCTTGAGAACGTGGGTTGCGCTGATGAGCACTCTCAAGGTTAGTTTATTTGTAAACGCAAATATCCCCGAAAGCAGAAGATTTGACAGCCGTCGCCGTAGCTCAGCGGTAGAACGCCGGATGCGTAATTCGGAGGTCGTGGGTTCGAATCCCACCGGCGGCATGTTTTTGTTTTTTCTTCTGCTTTTCTAATCAATTTGGGTTAAGTGATAACACATTCAGTAATATTCTGAATGGAACAACAGCACAAAATAAATAAAGAAAATAAAAATCCCCTCTGTCCCTTGGTTTCGGTGGTCTCATATTTACAACGAGCCCCTCATTCCCCTTCGCTTCTTATATATATATATATATATATATATATATATATATATATATATATATATATATATATATATATATAAAGAAGCGAAGGGGGTATGAGGGGTTCATGCGAAAGCATGAAGAACTTGACTGCTTACAAGCGTATATAGCGAATTATACGCTTCGTTAAAGGAAACATATTTCTTCGACACGACGTTTCGACCGGAAAACCGATCTTCTTCACGAGTGATTTTACTTTGTTAATGCATCCCCTTCTATAGGTGTGGGCACAGAGCAGGTAAATGTGAAAAACAAAGCACGTAGCAGAAAAATACACAGAAAAAATTATTACAGGCAGTGCGAACCACGCGAAAAAAAAAGAGAAATAAAAAAAAAGAGAATGCGATGGACAGGTACTCAATAAGAAAATACAACGTCCAGATGCGGCCTGTGCTTTGTTAAGCACCACAGGCTTGCTTATTGACAGGCGTGTCCAGCTCGGAGGTGCTCGACAGGTGCGTGGCCGTGCAGCAACTTTCGCAGAAAAATGCGGCAACCGGTTCCTTCTCCTGGCCGCGAGGGCGGGCCGTCCACGTCTGGTAGCCCGAACGTCTGTGGCGGAGGCATTAAGCCTATCAACTTGGGGCGCTAGCAGGTACTGAAGACGTCTCTCGCCGACCACGCTCTTGCTATTCTCCACGGCACGCTCTCCACGCGCCACGTACCACTTCCGCTTCTCCTATTCCTCATGTGTGACCTCGTGGTACTCCTCCAGCCGCAGTGTGGCGCTGGGTCCTTACACCATGAGCATTCTCCTGGCTTTCGTGTCACACGGAACAGCGCAGCACAACCTCAGCCCGAATATATGGGCAGCCGCCAACCTAGACGGTACACAACATGCGACGTTTTGAAAGCAGTTCCTACAAGTTCGCATGAAGTGTGCACTTTGAAATACACTCAAAGTTCTGAAGAATAACTGCTTTGGGATAAAGCGATTCCACCCTAGCATCTCGTGTTCGCTATTCTGTGAACCAAATGCTGAGTGATTCATTGCTATAGCATTTTGTCAAGTACTAACACATCATTTTTTCAAGTCATTTCTTCCTTCCTCTCTCTTAACATTCTACTGCTGAACACGCACTGAGCCTTAGATCACGACGGAGAATCTGTGCCTAAATTGGGAAAGTATAACAGTGGACTCCCTTAGCGAAAAGAGGATGTGCTAAAAATGCATTTCAAACGTATTGTATTAATTTCATATTTATTTCGCATTTTTTTGTCCCTATGCTTAAACTGCAATACGAATGCTTTCTAAGTATACTAGGAATAATATTTTAAACGTTCTTAAAAATACGTGAAAAGTACATTTTTGCCCGCTTAGCATATTTATAATGCATTAAAAATATAATAAAAATATACATAAGAAATATACTAAAAATATACATTTAATACATTAAAAATGTGTTTACTCGGGCTTAAAAAAAAGTCTACTGGGCGGCTCCATGGAATGACACGGGTTAATTCATCAACTGGAGAACAAATCGTACACGGGTATTTATCATTAATCAACAGGAGTCTGATATTATAAGGTCACGTGATTGAATGGGAACGGCAGATACCTACATACAGCATACCAAGACGACAGCGACACAGCAAACAACAAATCCTACGACAAGCTCTATACTTGGCTTGCCGTATATACCTATACCCAGCGAAAGCGACGCACTATTTTGCACGGTGATACCTTTTTTTGCGCAAATACTGTGGGCTTCCAAATTATCGCAGAAGTACCCTACTGGTCGCGTTCGAATCTGGGATTAATTGAGAACGGAATTGCTAGTTGAAACTTGCGTCAGGCACAGGTCAGGAGTCGAACTGTCAACCAACAGATACATGGGCGTGTAAGGGAGCCGGTCTGCCCTGCCACACGGGGTCCTTTCCGCTGGCTTATTCGGACCCAGAAGTACCCAAGGCGCTTTTGCTGGTATAATGCTATCACGTTCTCACACAGAAATGTTCGAATGACATTGAGTGGAATGGCATTCGAGAATAGGAATGACATTCGGACTCGATGGACTGCCGCGGTGCTGCACGACACTTTCGAAACGCATTCGAAAGCCTCAGCTCGTTTTCAGTGTACAGCGACGACGACGACGGCGGTCACACTAGTCCGACAACGACAGTATATATCACGCTGAACAACAGCATGTAATTATAGTGAAATATCTAGTTTACTATAATATGATTCTAGAGGGACACGTTTTTCAGGCCAACGACACCGACGAATCCGGTCGGCGGACGGTCAGCCTTGTCGGCGGCTGAGCGAGAGCACGGTGATGAGGCGGCGGTGTGTGCATGCTCGCGCTTCTAAATGAGCGAAACGAACGGCTATATTTCACGTGTGCATACCTGAACACTCACCAGCGATAAGCGCTTGCCAAATCAGTTTCAATCGACGACGGCTCTGTTCCCTTCCGCGACGACTAGGCCCAGCGAGTTCGCAGGGATGGATCTGTGATTTCGGCGGTTGTGAAGAGCGAATCACAAGCTTTAGCGAATGCAAATGGTCACCAGGTGTAGTTTTGGCAACAGTGACCTGATATCAACTATTGCTTACATCGCAGGGCACGCGTACGATGAACGGGAATCGCCGGTGTGACCCAGACTGCCGAGCCGTGCTTTACGGCCAGCAGCAGTCGTCGCCGTCGCTAGCTTGTGGATAACAAGTTAGGCCGTTTCAGTTAAAGCGAACAGTCGCCATACATACTTCTGGATAAAGTAGTTTAAAAAACAGTACTGGTCACGTCGGAGAAAGCCGGGACAACCCGGCTTTCTCAGGTGTGCGATCGCATCATCGCTTCCCACACATTGTAGCACTGCGTAAACAATCACGAGTACAACCAGTAAAAAAGAAAACAGATTGTTTATTAGAACCAAAGCGCAGATTGCGTTTTATGTTATGTAAACAACAGTCTGAGTGCAGTCGTCCTCATCGGCGCACTCCCGGGGAAATTTCATGCTGACGCGGTTAATATTCATTGGCGTAATATTATCTTCAAGCACTCCCTTAGACAGAACACATGTAGCATCGTTAGATGACATTCGGCTGGAAGGCATTCGAAGCGCCCGTGTAGCAGGGGTATAAGTGGTGATCACCTTCCTGCTAGAAGTTACCATAAACGAAAGGATGACAAGAAAGGGAAAGTTTTCACTCTTCGCTGAAACGTCATTTCGAGCCCTAGATTGTTCCACGGTAGCTTGAAGTGTAATGCAAATATGTTTACGCGGACAACCCATTTGTTAGAATTTAAATATACTTCAGACGGATTAATTGCGTATTTACGAAAGTACACTTTAAATAGATGGCCAGCACCAAAATGCGATGTCCCGAAACTCGATTATTGAGCATTAGATTGTTCAACGACAGCTTGTAGTGCGCTGCAAATATGCTAATGCGGACTGCCAATTTGCTAGAATTTCAGTGTTCTTTGGAGGAATTAATTACGTATTTACGGAAGTACACTTCAAATACATTGACGACACGCAAATGCCATTTCCCGAAACACGATTTCGAGCACTCGACTGTTCATGGCAGCTAGAAGTGTGCAAAGACGTTTAAAAGGACTGCCCGTTTGTTAGGATTGAAATATATTTCGGATGAATTAATTTCATATTTACGAAAGTTCACTTTTAATACATTGACAAGATGCTAAAACTGCATACATATACGTTTACAAGGGCTGCCCGTTTTCTAGAATTGAAGTATACTTTCGATGAATTAATTTCATATTTCCGAAAATACACTTTTAATGCACTGACAAGATGCTAAAACTGCATGCATATTTTTTCATGTATTTGAAAAGTGCTCGAAGTATGCTTTAAGTGAGGTATTTTTGGCACATTTTAAAAATATATTTCGAATACCAAGCATGAAATTTCAGAAACGTATTTCCTACATATTTTTAGTGCATTCACGAATACAAATTATGTTTAAAATACATTTTAAATAGACCTCCGTATATTCCAAACGTATTAGTTTTTGCTAAGGGCTCTCTAAACCTGTGGTATTTTCTTTCAGGGCTGCAAGGAACTACTCGTAGATATACAATGTAGCTATTACTACAAAACGTGTTACGGATTTCGCCACCGCGAGAAATATAGCCTTCTGCTTACATTTGACGTTAAGCATACACTCAAGTACAAGGTCAGTGCGATAACCGTGTTTCGAAGTGGAGATCAATGCTTTTTAGTAGCTTTTAGTGCATATTAGTGAATGTTGCTTTTAGTGCATATTGCGAAAGTCAGTGCATAGAAACGGGACAAGAAAGTTAGGGTGGTCCATTTCTATGTCCAATTTTCTGGCTGGTTCAAAATGATGAAAATAATAAAATTATATATTACCAGAGAAATACCGTGAAAACATGTTTTACTCAGAGAATAATAAAAAACCAACGTCGTATGTAACAAAATTAGATTACACTTCAATAAAAACACAAGGAAGAGAAGCCGACGAAAAAAGAAAAACGGTCCTTTCAGAACGCTGGTAGTTAAAGCATGAAGGAAATTAATACATGAGTATAAACGAAACATCTATAGCCATGCACATTGGTTTAGTTTTCTAATGAAAGCAATAAAAATACTCAGCGCTTTACATAATGTACAATTTGCGAAAAAGGAGTCAGCACTTAATGTTCCTTTCATCTCTGAAGTGAAGAAAGCTCACAAATTCGTTCAAAAGATGCACCCCATACTAGTTTCTAAATATTTCTTATAACATACGCACACTCGCAGAATATAACATACCTTCATAAGTTTGCTTCATATGATCTACTTTTACATTATCAAGTACAGTATAAAGTAGTACTCATGAACTCGCCCTCCTCCTCCCCATTATCAATACCAAAATGAGCACAGAGGAAAGTTTCTCAGCATCATCGTCAGCAGCAGCCTGACTGCGGCTAATGCAGGGCAAAGGCCTTTTCCACATTTCAGTGAACTCGGCCGTATGCTAACTGCGGCCACCTTTTACTTCAAAGTTAATCTCATCCGCCCACCTGTTTTTGCACCACCCTTGCTATGTTTGCCTTCCCTAGCGGAATCAGTGCAGTGAAGAACGTCATCTAAAAATACTCGATAATATCTATAACGGCTGCTTAGCTAGAATAGTCCTCCGTAAAATCAGCAATAAAATTCAAATAAGGAAGGGTGTTAGGCAGGGAGACACAATCTCGCCACTGCTGTTTACCGCCTCCTTACAGGACGCATCTAGTGGCCTGCACTGAGGCTAGTTGCAGAGTTGAGTTAAAGAGAAATACCTAAGTTATTTGTGATTCGCTAATAACCTTGCCTTGCTACGTCACTCACGAGACCAACTGCCAAGCAGGATCATTGAGCTAGACTTTTAGAGCAGAACGGTGGGTCTAAATATAATATGTAGGAAACCAAAGTAATGATCAACAGTCTGGCAACACGAAGCAGCAGTTTACAGTTGGCAGCGAGGGGCTGGAAGTCGTAAGAGATATGTCTACTACTTACGGTAAGTGGTTACCGGAGATCCGCATAACTGAAGCAAAACAGCTAAAAGGATTACAGTGAACCGGAGCACATATTGCAGGCTCTCACAGATTACAAATAGCAGTTTACGTATAGAACACAACCAAAAAGTGTAAGAGCTCTGCCTTGCTGTTATTCACCTATAAAGCAGAAACGTGAACCCTAGCAAACAAGGTTCACCATAAGGGCAACGCAGCGAGCTAGAGTAAAAAACAGGTGTTACGTTAAGAGACCAGAACAGGGTAGAGTGGGTGAGTGAGTAAACGCAGGTTAATGATATCTTAGTGAAAATCAAGAAGAAATTGTCTTGGGCAGTGCATGTAAAACGGTGATCCTTAAAGGTAACAGACTGAAATGTTTCCGTCTTTATGTGCGCTGTTGATCACTTGGAAATCATTGATGTAAATATTGTCACATAGTGGTGACTGCAGTTCGGCGAAGGGGAAACCAGCGAGAATGTCTTCGAAATGAAACTCTTTATATGGGCTGACTTGCGTCCGCAAAGTACTGAATCACTCGGCGGCGGCGTAGCAACAAGCGTGCTCGGCGGTCGTCGAACAGAATTCCCGCCGCTGTCGGCCGTGCTCTTCTTAAAGCTGATAGCGAACATTCGAGATAAACCATGCGAAGTTACTAGAACATTCTCGCACAAAGTAGAATCAGCTCCGCCTGGATGCGATCAATCGAGCTAAAGCTAGGCGCGTCTTGCGTAACAAACGAAGCGATAAAGCGGCCTGCCGGCATCCTTGAAGCATGAACAAATAAACACAACAAATAAAGGCTACAAAGATTCGCGGCATTACTCCCCTCTCAAAGAAGCATCGACTCGATGCTTTAGAACATAATGCAGCTATAAACAATCAAAAACGGATTGTGCAAAAATAAACACCGATTGTGGAAACACAGCGTCCTTAGCGTGCATGATAGGGCTTTAGGCGTACGACATGGACTACTGGCCGCACGCGGCGTCGTTGGGATGCAGTCATTTGGTCAGGGACGACTTCATAGTCCAATTCACCTAGCCTACGAACCTTGTACGGGCCGAAATAGCGGCGCAAAAGCTTTTCGCTCAATCCTCGGCGGCGAATGGGCGTCCAAACCCAGACTCGGTCTCCTGGCTAGTATTCCGCGTTGCGTCTTCTTAGGTTGCAGCGTGTGGCGTCGGTCCGCTGCTGGTCTTTGATCCTTAATCGGGCAAGTCTTCGGGCTTCTTCTGCGCGCTGTAGGTAGGCGGCGACGTCGCCGTTATCTTCCTCGGTAACGTTCGGCAGCATGGCGTCCAGCGTGGTCGTGGCCTCTCTGCCATGGACGAGCCTAAAAGGCGTCATCTGGGTGGTGTAATGATCGGAGGCCCAGCCACAGAGAACGGCGAGCCCAGACGGGCGCCATCAGGCCACTTCGGGAAGCGCTGCTGTTTTTCGGAGAAGACGCAAGGAAAAGGGTGCCTGGGGACGGCTTCTGGCGACGGCGTCGGCGGACAAAGGCTGTAATCCCCTTCGCCGGCGATGCTGACTGCGGCTCTGGTGCCGAACTGCGCTGCTGGGGACTAGCAGCGGAAATCGGCGAGCCAGTCAGCCGCCATCAGGTATGCGGCCGAAGCGCTGCTGCTCGGGGGAGACAAAAGAGACACTGCGTGGGGCAGCTACTGGCGACGGCATCGGCGTACACAAAGGCGTCTAATCCCTTCGCCGGGGAGGCTGAGCGCGGTGTTTCTCCCGGACTGCCCGCGGACTGACCGAAGAGACCCAGTGGCGACGACGGCGGGACGACGGCGCCGCTAACTCATTGTCCGCGTGCGCCCTGGGCAGCAGACAAAGCGAAGGGCGACACGGCTGATTTGTCCCTTCCACCGAACTGAAGAGGTCACCGGTGTGAGCGGTCAGCGCTCGCGTCCCCATCGATCAGGATCGTCACTCAGCAGCGAACTACCTTTGGGCCTGGTCAAACAGCTCGCGACTGAGAGATGCCAAGTTCCTCCTTGCCCTTGTGTGTCTGTGCGGTGCGCGGTGCCACGTGGGGAAGGCGGAGCCTAAGAAGACGCTAGCGGCCCATTGGACGCTCAACCAGAGAACAGAGTCCCTAGCTGGGTGCCTGGGGAATGTGAACTGCATTTAAGCAGCAATCTGCGGTGTGCCAGATCGATCCTCCCCCATTTTCTGACTTTGGTCTACTTGCTACTGTACAAAATGTAAAATAAACCTTCAAGTTCGCTATTCCTCCCGAAGGCTTCCCTCCGTAGTCTGCCTGCTTCGTCCCAATGGGGTGAAGACCCTGGTCCCGATTCCCGAGCACATCAGTGGTCTCCTGCACTGTGGTGTTGTAGGCGAAGACCAAGTAAGGCAAGATGACGTCCCAGGTCTTGTGTTCGGCATCGACATGCATGGCGAGCATATCGGCGACGGTTTTGTTGAGGCGTTCGGTCAGTCCGTTGGTCTGCGGGTGGTATGCAGTCGTTCTCCGGTGGCTGGTTTGGCTGTAATGGGGGATGGCTTGCGTCAGTTCCGCTGTGAATGCTGTTCCACTGTCAGTGATGAGCACTGCAGTGACTGGAATCTCCAAGTATGCTGGGACAGCCAACACCGACAGCATGGCCGACACATTGTTGGACGTCCAGTATCAAGCTGGAGGACCGCGTCTTCAGAAACGACATGACCGCCCAGTTACTACACAACATGTAGAACAAGAAGATGTGTGAAGAGAAGACCGAGATAGGCATCAATATAAATTTAGAGTAGAATTTTCTAACAGCTAATCAGAATTTTAATTTACTGAAGAATTGTAAGTCAAGAAAATCAAGAAAGCCATGTAATTAATACATAATCTTCAATGTAAAACAAAAGCCGCTGAGCCGGGCCCCCCCTCGGCTGTGGTTTCGCTCGTGATGGTAGACCCCCCCCCCCTTTTTTCTATCTCTCTTTTTTTCTCTTTTTTTTCTGCAATGCAAAATTCTTTTTTTCTCTCATTTATTTTACATTGGTTCAAGCCCGTTGTGCTTCCGAAACATAGACGAATAGGCATAGGCGCTATAGAAACACGCCGATAAAGCTATGAAAGTCTTACAAGAAAATGATGCGCCAGCGATAGCCGAGAACAAACTCCTCCGTATGGGGGAACCAAAACGTTGCATGGAAAAACGACTCTGCTCGCACAGATGGAATAAAACCTTCGATGTAGGATAGCTAGATGTAACAATGATTAACTACTATGCGATCAAGCTATGTGAACAGAATTGGTGCAGCCGAGACGACGAAATGGAGGGTACCATGAGTCTCTCCAAGACGTGGAATCTACTAAGACATCTGCTTGATCCAGATAATTCGAAAACCCAGGCAGGAATGAGGCATGCGTTCGAAGGGAGAGGCAATGAACTCATGCCAAAGTTAGTGCTCCTTTACATTGGCAACACGCAGACCGCCCCCTCCCGGGCTACGAGGGTACTCCAAACGAAGAACTAGACGCACCCATATCGGTAGCGGAAGCCAGCGCCGAAATACTCTCTAAAAACCAAACCGGCTCTGTGACCGGACGGGATTACTAACAAAATCCTGAGAAACATAGACGACGAGTCTATAAAAGCTGTCACAAAGTATATGCGGGGAGTATGGGACAAAGGCTGCCTCCCGTAACAGTGGAAAATGGCAGATATAGTCCTTATCTCCAAGCCAAGCAAACCCCCGAAACTAGAAAATTTGATACCCATTTCTTAAACATCATGTATAGGGAAGCTAATGGAACGCGTAATTCAAACAAGACTAACACGCCTTATGGAGAAAAACGACTTGTGGCCGCACGAAATGGTTGGGTTTCGGCCCGACCTGTCCACACAGAACGCGATGCTCCGTCTAAAACACGACATCATAGAATCCAGAACCAAAAATGCAAAGGTGATATTAGGCCTAGATCTAACCAACGCCTTCGATAATGTGGAGCACGCATCGATTCTCACTGGCTTCGAAAAAACTGGAGTTGGTATGATAACGTATGACTGCATAAAGAACTTTCTATCACAGAGAACAATCAAAATGAAATTTCAAGACGAAGACTCCCTCTCCGTCCGACTAGGAAGCAGGGGTACGCCGAAGGGATCGGTGCTTTCCCCCTTTCTTTTCAACGTAGTCATGCGAGACCTCCCGGCAGCCTTGAGGGGAGTGGAAAATTTTTAATTCAGCATGTACGTGGACGACGTCGTTCTCTGGATCAACCAGGGCAGCGACGCGAGCATAGAGGAGTGCTTGCAGGCAGCAGCGGACATTACTGTGTCCTTTGCGGTCGATAGGGGCCTCTCATGCTCTCCGCAGAAATTTGAACTCCTTATATACAATTCAAAAGCGCTCAGGTGCAAGTGCGAAATAAATATCAGCATCACAGTAGACGGACAAGCGGTGCCAAGGGTCGAACTGATCAGAATCCTAGAGCTTTTGCTACAAGCCGACGGATATAATCATACAAAAATCAAGAAGCTAAACAATTACACCGCACAGGTAACTGGGATATTCAGAAGTCGCGCTCAAGGGTCGGGGCCTCATAGAGCGTAGCCTCCTGAAACTGATGCAGTCATACATTATCAGCCGAGTTTGCTATGCCACTCCATATCTCAACATTCGGACAGTTAAAAACACAGAATAGAAACACTTATCAGGCGATGCATAAAGAGGGCGCTGGGGCTTCCCATTAGGACCTTAACGGACCACTTCCTCGAAATGGGGTGCTTAATAGTTGGATTGAATTGGCGGAAGCAGTGCATATGGCGCAGCTAGCAAGATAGAGCTTAACTAATACGGGCAGAACTATCCTGGGTTGGGTGGGGCTACAATCAGACAGGGGTGCGGGCGACAAGATAGATATTCCCCTAAAATGTTGCGAAAACTTACTAGTACTCCCTCTTCCCAAAAACATGCACCCGACCTGTAACAAGGAACGGAGACAAAAAAGGGCGGGAGCGCTTACGAAGCGCATGGAAAATAATAAACCCGAGGAAGTCGCCTATTTAGACGCGGCTAGTGGAAAATCGGGGGCGGCAGCCTCCACGGCGGTCAACGGTCGTGGCATACCAGTCACAGCCGCATCCATTAGAAGCCGAAACATAGATACAGCTGAGGTAGTTGCAATAGCGCTCGCTTGCGTTGGAACGAAAGCCAACATCATAATTAGCGACAGCAAAATGGCTGTCTGGAATTTTGGCAAAGGAACGCTCGCGCAACAGGCAAAGAAAATTCTAGCAAGTTCTGAATTGAACCATAAAATTACGATAATCTCGATCCCCGCACATGAATCAGTCCCTTGCAAATGAAGCGGCACAAGAGTTATCCTCAGTTCTTGACTTCCCGGTAACCGTAGAGCCACCCGACTGTCGGAGACTGGATTAGTGCGCGCAAACCTACACTGAAATCGTCCAGCACTACAGAGTTTGAAGAAGGTCTCTGCCACCACCGGACCGAACTTTAAGCAACAGAGAGGCTGTCGCGTGGCGATGCCTGCAAGCTGGGAATTTCCCAAATCCAGTCCGGTTGTTACCAACGCGAACAGACGATAGGCTTGATGATGGGTGTAAAATATGCGAAGAAAGGGGCACTATTGATCATATAATCTGGCAATGTCATGACTCCCCAGGCGTCAGGAAGAACATTAAAAGTACAGATGCCTGGGAGGCCTTGCTGCGAAGCGAATCCCCCGTCGAACAGCGACAAGTCATCCGCCTGGCGACGGAAGCCGCGAAGAAACACTGCAACTTCGCCTGTCTTTAGTCGCGGAGGCACCGGTCCCCGCCCCTTGAGCCTGCACGCCAGGGGCGGGGAGCAGGGGGCCTCCTACATCGGTGGAAAATCAAGTTCTTCATCTTCTTCTCTCGGTCGGAGGCGAGTGGCGCGGTGCGCGGCTTTGACGTCACTAGGCTCCTCGCGCATTCGCAAAAGTGACTCCAAATGCCCACAACGAAACAATGCGACTGCGGGTAATGTAGCTCTCGCTACAATAACTGCGAGCTGCACAGTGGGAGGGTGAGTGGGGACTTTAGTGTAGATATAAAACAAGCAGGAATTTCCTACCACTTATGTAGGAGAACATTCCGTTCCTTTCGCTTGTAACACCTCGCACGGGTGTGACAACCTCCCGAAATTCTTGCATAGACCTCGTCTTTGAGAACCTGGCATTGGTGCAGCAAGTGGAGCATATATCCGTTTCTCTGACCACAAAGATTCCTTCAAGACACTGAAGAACTGTTAGTTGAGTGTTTTTTGAAGGAAAATGAGTCAAAAAATAACGGCATCTTAATGGAAAAGTTTGCTTTGGTTCATTGGGGTGTAACATCCCGAAGCAACTCAGGCTATGAGGGACGCAAAAGTGAAGGGCTCTGGAAATTTCGACCACCTGGGGTTCTTTAACATGCACTTACATCGCACAGCACATGGGCCTCTAGAAGTTAACCTTCATCGAAATTCGGCCGCCGCGGCAGGGATCGAACCCGCGTCTTACGGGTCAGCAGTCCAGCGCCGTAACCGCTGAGCTGCCGCGGAGGGGCGGAAAAGTTTGGCTTTCACACAAACACGTTGGAGGACGGTAAGCTTCGCCTCTTCGGAGTGGAACGCGACAATCTGTCGCAGCCTGCCAGGGAGTCCTTGAAACGCCATCACCCGTTCGGCGCGACGCCTTGCCCGTTGGACAAATCGCCCTGAATCTCTAGGAGGCCCCTCAACCAACCCGATGCCACGAACGCCAGCATAGGTTCCGCGCCGAACGAACGGGCCGCCATCCACAAGCTTCCCACTGAACGTGCCTTAGATGTGCGCTGCGCAATTCGCCGCTCATCACGTGATTCCTGGGACCCCGCACTGCCCCATTGCGCCCAAACGAGACGAGCGGGAGGCACTGCCGTCGCACGTTATCTCTTGGGGCAGTGGCGTACATCGCGAAGATGAGGAGGCAGTGGTTTTAGTGGGCGCCGCCTGATGGCGCTACGTACGCACCAAGCGAAGAGGAAAAATAGCGGAAACATACTTTGCTACTGGCTTAACTGCGACTTCTGTAAATTCCATGTTCATAAATAGTAGTAGTAGACGTTTATTCGGCCATATTTTCTAGGCCGAGCATGTCGACGGCCTGGGCGATAAGAAGTCGCTGTTCGTCCTCCTCTTCAGCGCCAAGCCATTAGAGCCTGGTGGTGATGGATAGAGAACGTAGGGGGTAGGAACCCGACTGCTCAGCAGCTGGGCAATAGAAGAGGCAATGGGCCAGGTCCTCACAGATAGAGGGACAGTTATGAGAGGGAGGCTCCGATCGATAACAATAGAGAAATTGGTCGGACCGGGTGATGACTGCATTTATTCGGATGTTCCGAAGAAGGCGAGCCTCCGGCACAATGAGAAATAGATGAGAGGGGGGGGGGTAAAGGCGTTCGTCGAGGCCGAGCTCGAGGTAGACCTCTTTTATGGTGCGGCGAACGGTGTGTCTCGCACCGTGCTGCGAGCGCTTGGGCCAAGGGATCAACCGTGCCCGGAAAAAATGTATCGCGTGCGAGCTGATGGTCCAAAGAACCCCAGGTGGTCGAAATTTCCGGAGCCCTTCACTACGGCGTCTCTCATAGCCTTAGTCGCTTTGGGACGTTAAACCCCATAAAACCAAACCAAACCAGCTCATCGCCGTCAATCCCTGAATGCCCAGGGACCCAACGGAGGAAAATGATATAAGTCTGCAGTGCGGAGACCGCTCTTTCGACCTCCTATGTGAGGGAAGGTATTAGGGTGCGGTTCTGTATTTGGTGTAAAGCGGCCTGTGAGCCTGAATAGACTGTGTACTCTGGGAGAGAGAGAAGGAGGGCAAATGATTGGAAGGCATGGGCAATGGCGAATACTTCGGGGGACAATGCGTCCGGAGGGCGTAGATACGGCCCGCTTGTGTGGGTTTCAGGAGCGGGGAGGTGGTGATGGTACAAGGAATAGCCGTACGAACCTGGAGGACCCACGAAGGAGGCATCCGTGTAGGCTATACTCCGTTTCATACATCATGCGCAACGCTGTGAAGGCTACGGAAGTAGTCCGCGAAAAAAAAATAAAGAGAGGTGTATCACTCTGCGCTGTTCTATGGCCGTGTTGTCTAACGCTTCTCTCCGGAGAGTCGACAGGCAATGGGGGTGCGTGGGTTGAAATTCCGCTTGGCGAACATTTTTTTTCGCACTTTTTTTTTCGTCGCAAGTTAAATTTCGCGTCACTTGAATAAGAAAACTCGTTTTGTTCCGACTCGCTTGAATATTATGCCGTGCTCTGAAATGAACTGCATGCATCTGTTCATTTGATACGTACCGCATTAATGTGAGCTGCCCGAAATTCGTTGTCAATGAGCTCACATCGGCTTTTGGTCAGCAGTGGCGGTTTTCTTTCCGATTCTGCAGCATTGTGACTACACTTTTTAGATGCGAGCGAGAGGTTTGTGCGAAAGATAACATTCATTCGTCGGGTTTAATTATTTATTACAGTGGTGAGTGCTCTGCCGTGGCCAGATTGACAAGTGTCCGTCTGCAATTGACGAATTGCCGAGGAACCCACTCTTTTGTGGGCCTCTCTTAAGGCACAGTAAAGTTCAGGTTCTTCTTGTTCCTTGCACTAGAGGTGCCCCGCCAGAGACTGTTTAACTTCCAGACTGAAGCTTTTCTTTGCACCAGGGGTGCCCCGTCAGAGACGGTCTTACGATGAGTTGAGACGCAGGGATAAAGGGAGTACTTGAAGATTTATATACAGATATTTACATCATATACAAATTTAGGCACTGGAGACAAATTAAACGGCAAAAAGATACACAACAACAAAAAGGTGGAACTGGCTAACACTAGGGGAGGCCCCTACTCGGCGTAGCCGAAGATGCATAGCATCTCACCTTAGCCCAGAACCCCTATTCCGGCTCCGGGGCCCGGTTTTGAAGACCTAGAGGCCCGGCCCACATTTGGTACCACCCAATCATGTTACAATGCTCACATGATTGGTTTATCGAGAGCATGGCCTGCCCTTCAGCTTCCATAGGGCAAAACGCCCTCTCCATTGTAAATAAAAGTAAAAACGAACACAAACGCACGGTCGTGCCAGCAAGTGCGGGGTAGAACATTCTCTCCACCACAAAATAAAAATAAAAACAAACACAAATACACACTCGTGCCAGCACGTGCGTGAATCAGTACCGCGGGGCGGGGGCACACGTACTTCCCAGCGCATTCACGAGGGGCCACGCTCCGAGAAAGGAGACATTTCGCTTTGAGAGCCCCGGCCGCCCCCCTCACGCCGATGGCGTCCATTGACGACGGCAGCGGTGGGGTGCTAAGAGAGGGTTAGCGGTACTAACGACCCCGCACGCACTACCGATCCCTTACATGCCCTTCCCAAGATTCTACAAAGGGCCCAATGGCACTTTTAGAATTACAACAAGGGATCGGTGCAACTCATGATATCGCCCAGAGGGCGACATACCGCAGCCACACCAGCACTAGCGCCAACAAAACCAAAAGCAAAATGTACACTCAAATACACATGGTGGCATGCTAAATGTACACTCAAATACACATGGTGGCATGCTTGCTGTGCGCCGTACAACGGAGTCCAAGTTGATAGGCTGTACCCAGTTCACCTGCGTGCACACCATGGTCCTGCTCGCGAATGAGCACACCTACACACAGACACTCGCGATTGGAGCGTTCACTAGCACTCGTACGATGTCCGTAAGTGACCACGTGAGCCTCCTTAGTCGCACCGAGCCTCCCTGTGTGCGTTCGAGCCACCACGCGTCTCAATCGACACCATCAACGCCCAATGGCTACTATGCTCATAAGGCCGGTGCCACGGCGGGGCAAGAATTCAAAAATTGCTGCCCTCCAGGATCGATAACGTCTTGATCCTCGATAAGTCTAAATACCTCAGCACGCGACACACTTGAGGGCAAGGTTTCTCCGGGGCGCCGGTTCGAACCGCGTACTGCGTGAGGAACATAGCCCCTGTCCAGTTTAATCGTATCAGTGCGGCCACTTTTGCCGCACTTGATTTGGCGTTCTGCAGCACGGAACGTAGTGTTTCCCGCGCCGACTTTCAACGTGAAAGCCACGCACCTGCCTCCTGTTACTCGGCCTCGCTTGGAGCCATTGGCACCCTTTCTGCACGGGCAAACCTTGAAATTGCCGCTCCCTGCTTGATCGGCGCTTGCCGACTTCGTGGCATCGTCTAACTCTGAGGCTGCATGAGATCCCTCGCAGTCAATTGACTCTAATTTGCCTTGTGGCAAGTCGCCACTCATTTCCGGGTCCTCAAATGACTTGGCCGGACACACATCGGGTGCGTTCGACAATTGCGCGGCGCTCTGCCCGGTCGGCCCAGCAGGCCCAACTCCGCTCTCTGCCTCGGACGGAATGTCCCTGCCATCACTAATGCTAAGGGGCACTTCACGCCCTATGCCCGGCACAGTGTGCTGTTGCGGCAACGCTAGGTTTCCTGCTGTCACTAGCTCGCCGATCTGACGTCTGTCGTCGCTGGTCGTTTCACGCTGAACCAACTGCTCTTTTTCGCAGCTTGCCTGAGACCGAGTTTTTATTCCTGAACTCGCGCCCTCATCCCTGGTCTTATCTGGGGTAGAGCTAACCTCTGCAGATTGATCGTTGCCCTGTTTGTTGTCGCACAGTTTGTTCTCGATCGCCCCCAGATGATCTGACTCGGGCTGCTCCCTTTCATTGCTAGCCGCCCGCGGTGGCGGAAAAGCTCTGATATTTCCGCGCCCTTCAGGAATCTCGTTTTCACTTCCTGAACCTTTTTCGGCCTTTCCTAACGAAGATGCGTTCCCGCATACCAGCTGATTGCTTTCAGCGTCCTCACTGCTGTTTTCCTGACCTGTGCATGACAAGCATAAGGCTTTACCTTTCAGCACAGGTGGCCTCACCTCTCGGGACTCGGAGCAGTTCCCCCTGGCTAGTTCACTAGCCCTCCTAGACTCCTTGAGCTGAGCGAGCTCCAGCGCTAGCTGCTGGCGCGTTGCTTCTAATACCTCCAAGACGCACTTAACATCCTGAGGTTTTTCCTCGCCCAGCGGCGCCTTTCCACCACTTAGTTTTGCCAGTTTGGCCTGAAAGTACGCTAAGCGCGCCTTCGCTAATTCTACCCGGTACCTCGCATCCAGTGCGGGCTGGCACGGATAACCCGCCATACCACCGTCTGTACCCCTAACTGTCCTACCGGCTCGAACACATGCATAGGTACGTGCACAATGCGACGAAGGAAACTCGGTTTCGATGCGTCCATCCGCATTGCCAGCTCTTTGGTGTCGGAGTCCACCGCCACTTTCACCGCACGCTGCGATGAGCTGTCGCACTCCGCTTGTCCTGTGTACGTTGTCGTCACTTGCTGCGACCCGCCGGTGACCGTCGAGTTCTCGACGCGCTGCTTTCCTTAACCGGACGTAGTCCCGCGTCGCTGGACTACTGCCGTGGTCCCTGCATCCTTGCCGCCGTCTCTCCGCAGGTCCTTTCTCGAACGCTGGCCTGCTGCCTGGTCGCCGCCTTTTTCCCTGCCTTCAGTCTTCTTCCTGCGCCGTCTTCCGATGGACGCAGGATCCTGTCGACTGCGCCAGTAAAGTTCAGGTTCTCTATCTTCCTTGCACCAGAGGTTCCCCGCCAGAGACGGTTTGTTTAACTTGAAGACAGAAGCTTTTCTTCGCACCAGGGGTGCCCCGTCAGAGACGGTCTTACGATGAGTTGAGACGCAGGAATAAAGGGAGTACTTGAAGATTTATATACAGATATTTACATCATATACAAATTTAGGCACTGGAGACAAATTAAACGGCAAAAAGATACACAACAAAAAGGTGGAACTGGCTAACACTAGTGGAGGCCCCACTCGGCGTAGCCGAAGATGCATAGCATCTCACCTTACCCAAGAACCCCTATTCCGGCTCCGGGGCCCGGTTTTAAAGACCTAGAGGCCCGGCCCACACTTGGTACCACCCAATCATGTTACAATGCTCACATGATTGGTTTATCGAGAGCATGGCCCGCCCTTCAGCTTCCGTAGGGCAAAACGCCCTTTCCATTGCAAAATAAAAGTGAAAACAAACACAAACGCACGGTCGTGCCAGCACGTGCGGGGTAGAACATTCTCTCCACCACGAAATAAAAACAAAAACAAACACAAATAAACACTCATGCCAGCACGTGCGCGAATCGGTACCGCGGGGCGCGGGACACCCGTACTTCCCAGCGCATTCGCGAGCGGCCGCGTTCCAAGAAAGGTGACGCTTCGCTTTGAGCGCCCCGGCCGCCCCCCTCACGCTGGTGGCGTCCATTGAAGACGGCAGCGGTGGGGTGCTAAGAGAGGATTAGCAGTACTAACGACCCCGCACGCACTACCGATCCCTTACAGGTACCTCGCATGTTATGAATAATAATAATAATAATAAAAATAATAATAATCTTTATTCAGCATAATCTGAACATACAAAGAAACGGAAGCGCCGAAGCCACAAGTGGGCTTGTGCGGCGACAACCGGCAGCCGCGGCAATCTTCGCACTACATCAGAGCTCCATCAGAGGCAAAAGAAAATTAAAAGACGTAAACATAAAGAACACAAAAATTTTGGCACGGAAAGAATGAAAAAGCACTGATAAGATTTTAGTACATGTTAAAGATTCTCTAACGCTTGAACTGCAACACGCAGTTCTTTGCGGGTGGTTAAAGAAAATAAATCATCCGGTAATTCGTTAAAGATAGCTGGCACGTAATATTTTCTAGTTGCTTTGCCGTAGTGACTGCGCACTCTCGGTTTATGATAGCGAGGAACATGTCTCAACGGTACCGGTTTCGTATTTATGTGTCTGTATGCGCTATTCCAAAAATATTGTTCCGTGCAACCGGTTAGCAGCTGATGCAGTCTTCGCCAAGAGAGTCTGGGACCGACTTTGGCACTGTGCTGTAGAGTAGCCCAAAGGACTTGGCGAGAGCAATTATTTTTTACTAATCACAAAGTTGAGAAGCAAGTTGTCTAGAATACAGGAGCGCAGGAAACATTATCTAAACTTCTTAATCGCCTATTTTCTGACTGTGTATGTGTAACATTCTTGCGCATATCTGCAATTCTTTTGTCTTTGTTAAGATATTTTTCGTTATTAAGCAAAGCGCGTTTTTCTTTGTCATTGAAGAGAGCTCTATCACTTGACTATTATATGCGTCAAAAGAGCAGTATATTTAAACTCATGGATCAAATTCTTTTTACACAGACCACCTTGATATGGCCTGTTTCCCGTGTTGTGTTAACTTTAGAACATAGCGTTTATTCACACACTGACAGAAAATAGTACTGCCTGAAGAGTTAGATTTGTTGTCGTGCACAAATGTATACGAAGGCAATACAGAGGCAAGTCAGCTTGTCTCGATTTCCCTGCTCTCCTAGAAGAGCAGAAGCTGTTCAGGCAGGATTTTCATGCAGCTAGGTAAAAAGAGTTCCAAGCTGTGGGAGTGTCAAGTAAGAATGCAGAAAAAGTTGTAAAACGCTAGGAAAAAAATATTCGATAAATGAGACAGGACAATGAAGAATGTTTACCCCGCAGTGTTTGCGAGAAATGGTTTATTCTGGAAACAGCCAGTGGCATGGATCACAGCGCACACAAATTAATGGACACGTGCAGTGGATGTACACCAACACACAAATCAGTCAAGTGCTCCAAAATTGAAAAAAAAATGTGCAGGCATCGAACAACACTATTTGATAAAACGAAACCCTGACCAATTTACCAACAAAGACATGACATGAAACAAATTCACACTCAAATGAGCAAGAGCCAGCTTGAAATCATTCATACCTCCGAAAAATTAAGAACCGGCTACCTCAACACTGGCACTGCATAACATGTCAAGACGACCAGATATCGACAGTAATGCAAGACAACACCAAACCAGGAATCCCTTTTCAGGACATGAACATCAGACACCCATACATACCATTCCCAACCCTCACACACAAAATGAGGCCCATTCCGGGGGGTTTGCAAATGTTCGAACCTTATGGTCAGCACATTGAATAAATTTCTGTTCAGTTAGCCGAACGAATCCAACAGTGCATGTTCAAAATGATTTTAAATGAATCCAATTTGCTCTCAAATTTTCAGATGGTTTTCGAATAATTGACGCAACACTTGATTAAGCTCCCCCGTATATTTCTTCAATGAATCTTCCAAAAACTGCACACATTGACGACGTGGACTAGTATTCATATTCTAATTGGAAAAAGTACTATTTGCACTCCATTACGAATTCTGTTTCTATACAGACACTATTAACACGACCACCTCACCGCCTACGCTACAAGTTACTGCCCGATACAATTTGATGCAATGAATTGCAATAATGCAATGATTTGATGGAAATGTTACAATTTCCTCGGTAGACTCATCAACATACACACCCATATGCACACATATTTCACATTTCCACCCACACACGCACAAAGGTGATCACAGCATGCCGATGATTCCTCTCTCTTTCCTCGGTAGCAAGTGTATTACACATCAATTCGAAGTCAGACAAGTTCCTCGACGCCACTTAAATCTTCATCACTGGAATCACTGCTCGACTCATCAGAGGAGGAGTTGCCCGAGTCAGAAATGCTGAAGGAACCGGTTGAATTTCCGCGTCAACAATCATATCGCGTTGCCATGCTTCAGCCTCAACTTGCTCCACATGAACACAACAGTTTTGCCAGTTTTCCTGGCTTACAGATGCCAGTGCATCCGGCAGGAGCATTTCCACTTCAACCAAAGTGAAGCATTTGTTGCGACTTGTAATGTTTCCCTTCACCTGGCTCAAACAAGTTCTATGGGATTGAACTTGCAGTGGTATGGTGGTAAATGAAGCACTTCGTGGCCATGGGTAGCCGCCAGGGTGTCGATACGCTACACAACGCTGGGTGCGTTTACTTTTTGAGAAAGCTCCAGCAGTTCTGCCCTCAGCATGTCCTGTGACCACGGAACACCTTTCTTTGTGAGCCAAAGCTGAATTTCAGCTTTGCTTGTAGACGTGGTAGCTGCTTTTTCACGAGCCACGCTATGATATGGAGCATTGTCCATGACCGCAATGCTATTGGCCGGAATATGTTTGGCAAAAGCTTGTCGGTGAACTACTTCTCAAATTAGTTGCCATCCATCTCAGAGTGGTAGTCAGTGTGGTTTCCCTTTTCCACGAATCCTGTTGCACTGCTCCCAGCATGTACAAGGATCAAACGGGCCCCCTTGCCCGAAGGCGCAGTCAATCCCTTTGTTAACCTTTCAGGAAGGCATCCTGAGATGACTTCACAGTCTTGTCCTGCCAGACGTATTCTTTCGTGTGTCCTGCGTTGACCTATGTTTCATCTAGGTAGATGATGCACCTGTAAATGCAAAACAACCGAGTGCACAAGTTAATGCTTGTCAGTAAACAAACACACTGCAGCATGTAAGCATGCAACGCACTGCAAGAGACACACTGCTGACCACTGTATCACAAACAGCCGCTCAAAGACAGTCGAGAAAAAAAATTATCTCGGCTTTATTGCTCACTTGTTCGGACTTATATTTCGCTCCCAAGCAGCATTTGGTAGCCACTTTATATTCACTGCATGTTTGCATGGGGTACTTGGCTAATTCGGCAACATTTGAAATCTCTTCACTTCCGGCGACTGAGAACAAAAATCGCCAACGTTCGCAGCAGTAGTGCGAGTAACTCGCACCACCGGAGCAACGGGCAGTGTACGGTGGGTGTTTATTCGTTCCTACGGTGACGACGAGATGCCACTACCCATTGCGGTGCTACGACATTTTTGGCAGTTTTGTTGTTTTTGCTCGCCGCACCAATGGGGATATAGAGATTAAATCTGACCCATGCAGACTTGTGCCCCACTCAAGCATAGCGCAAAACTGGCCGTGAAACGTCACCTCTACGCAAAAGGTCCGCTGCAGCAACGTGGATAAGACGATTTCTTTTAAATGTGTCACTCAGAAGCAGCACTCACTGTTACAACTACGAGGTTGCAACGCTAACATAAGCTCTATGTGAAGCCAGTCTAAACGTGCTGCGTAAGAAAACAAGCAAGGAACGACTCGTACCTGCCCTGTTCTCGGAATTCCTTGATCGCCCGCAGGTACATGCGACGCCAGGCAATGATGTCACTTCGCTCGATCAGCGCAAGGTTCTATTTTCTTTTTTCAAATGTGAATCCGATGTCCTTCATCAACCTCCACAACGTCGTTTTCTTGAAGTTCGGCAGGTCGTTGTCCTCATTGACAGCCTTTAGCACACTGTCCAATGTTGGGATTTCCCTCTTCGCGTACATACTGTGCACTTTCAGACGGATGGCATGGACTGCGAAGCTGTCGTTCTTTACTGTTCACCAGCTTGAAATCTTCACGTCGCAAGGTCTTTTCTTCGGAGACGCCAAAAGCACACGCAGACGCTCCGCCTTGATTTTGGCAACGGTACGGAGAGATACTCCGGTGTCCTCGCTCACAGCACTCAGCACTTCCCGAACAGACGTATCCGGAAAACGGATCCTGGTACGGGCGTACACATTTGCAATTACTTGCTTGGCGTGCCTTGACAGTTTGGATGTACGAATCTTCGAGAAAATGCGTACAGGAGAGGTGGCCGGGGTCGCTGAGCAGGACGCCATTTTCTGAAATGTGGAAGGGAGCCGACGGAAAGTGTAAACACGGCCAGGGTTGCGGAGACAGCGAAAACGTGAAATGGAAAAATACGACAAACGCAAAATACAAAATCACATATCTCGATCGATTCGCTCGCAATAGCAGCGTTTTTCGTCACGCTGATGACACAATTATTATCCATGAAACCTGCCGGCAAAGCATCTGTTATTTTTCGCTCACCACAAGTAACGCACTATTTTGTGTCACGGATGCAGGTTGCGCAAACAGGAGCGCTAGCTTTTGCAGCGTTGCACCTGATGTATGAAACGGAGTATACAGTCTGGATATCAAAGAGAGGGGAATAGTGCTGCGCAGCCGCATAACGACAGCCGGCCTGCAGGACTGGGGACATGTCGGTCGGGAGGTGGAGGATACGAAGATTGGGAGCCGGGGTGGGAATAGGAGAGGTAAACCCGGAGATTTGAATGGGCGAGATATCCACTTCAGTCAACGACCACTGACCCTGACGGGTAAGGGAAAGCCGGGCAAGCTGTTAGTCACGATGAAGAGTGAGAAGAGAACAGAGAGGAAGGAACAGGCCTGTGGCAAGGAGCTTAGAGGTAGAGGTAGTAATAGGGCGGTTTAGAGCTGCCTTGTAAGGGCCAACAAGGGCAGTTTCGAGAGTGTTGAGTCTGAGTGAAGGAAACATAAGGAGCAAAGTACAAGACCTTGTGTAGGGCCAGTGCGTGGCGAACTCGACGCGCATGAGCCTCGTCGCGACCTGAGCGCCGAGTGACCACGCGCCGTAGAAGGTGAATTACCGAGTGGCAGGTGGTGACAGCGTGGTGGACGGCTCGCACAATCTTGGCCGCATGCAAAGGGAATTAAAGAACTTTGCACTGCGCGATGACAGGAATGGGAGAGCCAGAAAGGTAGAGGGAGACTAAGTGGTTGTGTGAGCGCTGGTAGGAGGAATGGTTTAGAAGGAGAAGCTCGGATTTCTCAAAAGCAGGAGAGAGGCCAGCAGTGGTGAGAAGGGAGTCGATGAGACCTAGGCCACGTCGCAGGCTGTCGTGTACGTGACCGGGACAGGCAGACGAACTCCAGACAGTGATGTCAACGGCGTAAAATATATGCTGCAGGTCGGAAATTTCCGTTCGCTGGGAGGCGAGAAGGTCCATAGGGAGACTGAAAAGGGTAGGAGAGAGAACAGCACCTTGAGCAGTGCCACGTGTGAGATGGCGGTGATCGGACAGGTGGGTGTCTACTCGAATGTTTGCCAAGCGGTGTGACAGGAATGAGGAGGTGCTCATAATTACTAATATACACCACAGCACTTGTTTTTCTGGCACCCTTCTAAGACAACACCGTATTCACTAGACGCGCCTGTCTTCAATACAAACCATCGAGCGGGCGTGGTGTTGAAATGCAGGCGCCACAAGAAGTAAGGAACTTGTTTTAAAAAATTACACACCGGGACGCTACTGGATGAAAAAATTTCACAGGGAACGGATTTCTATTTAGCGTGGCGAACGAGCTGCGTAATTTTTAAACAGCACTAAGAAATAGACTATGTTTTCTTGCATTGCTGGGAAGGGGTTTATTTTTGGGATGTGTTACAAAGGAGAATAAAGAAAGAGCTACCACTTGATGCGCAGGGAATTCGTTATTTAAGCACTGATAATCAAGATGGGGTACCACTTCATCCCATAATTCCCTTGGGCCTCCACTCTATGTGGCGCTCAAAAACGTCAGGCTATCATTGTGATACAGATGCACGACCTGCCCGATTTTACTTTCGGGAAAGAGTGGACTGGTTTCTTGCCGTCCAGAAAGCTGCTGCAGAGCCTCCCAAGTAGTAGATTTGAAGACTCGAGCCATTGTCTATATTACAGGGATTGTAATCAGACAAAGCCAGACTCGTGTTGACTGACCACGACAGTGTGGTATGTACATAGGGTTTTGTGTTTGTTTTCGTTGAGTTATTTTTGGTTAAATTTTATGTGCCAAAGTCACCAATAAATAAAAAACTGGCGTGGCACAGTAGTTAGCGTCCTTGTCTCGCACTCCGGAGGCCCTAGTTCGATTTCCCAACTCAACCAATTTCCTACACGGTTTTATTTATTGATGCTTGTGGGATTTTTCCCGCAAGACCAACACCGCCGAGACCGAGGAAGACACCGGCTTTTCTGCGACACTGGGTCCTTCATGCTGTTGCGTTAAAATAACAAGTTGTCTAATTGTACACACAACTCTTTCTCGAATTACTTGCCTCATGCTATCAAAAAGCTGAAACAGCTGATGAGCTGCCCTCAAATTTCGCATTAGGAAGCAATGTAATCGTCGGCGATTTTTTTCCTCCCCCCTACAACCTGTCAGAGATGTTCAGCAACGGGTGAGAAGGCCTGCATGCCGCAGCGGTGCAAAGCGCAACCGCAGGGAGGAAGGGGGTCGCGTGGGAGGGGAGCAGTTCCCTTCCAAGCTTTTTCTCTCGGCACGATCGACCCGTTTTTAGGTCAGCCCGGCCGAAGGCGTCCAGAGGGTCTTTTTCGGCCGATCGTTGCGTACGGCTGCGCGCGTAGCATTAGAGATTTAATGCGCTTCTGATGCTTTTCAGGGTTTAACGAAAGGTTTCAGGGTGCCACATAATCGCTCCGTATATCCTCCGTTGCAGACGTCAGTAACAATACCCGTCTTGCTGAGGATGTCTTCACCAGGAATAATTGGAACCGAGAGGCCGGGGAGGCGAGCGAAGCGCTGGCCCCTCACTCGTTTCTCCTACCTCACTACAAGCACCTGATACCACTTGCGTGCGCCATGTCACTGGCTAATCGGAACGCGAAGTTGCTCTCTCGCAGTCGGAATCTGTTCCGACAGAGATGCTCACGTACCTCGTCGCCAAACAGGGATGCGTTCGCTCCTGTGTATAGCTAAGACATGAACATACGTTGAGCAACTCTAAGCTCAATAAGCGGTACTGGCGTGTCGCTTGGTGGTTCCAAACAACAAGCCAGCGGGGCTAGGAGATCTTGTGACTCAATGAGCACCGCTATTGACGCCGCCGGCTGTGCAGCGTTGTTCACCGGCAGCTCCATACTTTTCCCGAAAGCGCGTGCTCTCGGTTAGTGGGACGTCTGCACTCCAGGGCATTGTGCTCTTGGCGGTTGCACCGGTAGCAGCTGGTACTCGGCCGCTGCCGGGCGGGGCGGTTGTCGCCGCACACCGGTCGGTCGTTTCTCCCTGCCGGGCGTACCGTCACAGTTGCCCTTTGATCTAGCGTCCTCGGGTCGGTATGTCAGTCTCTGTTCTGCGTGCCTTGGCTAGCTGCAGCCTTTGCTGCAAACATAGTGTAGGTGTACGGGTCGAGAGCTCCGTCAGACAATTCCCAACCGTTTCTCAGTTGCCCGTCATGGAATGTAACGCTTTCGGCTCCCCGTGAACGAATGCGAAAAGTGTCTCCATTCCTGGCGCATCGCGGCTCAAATGCCTGCGACGCTGGTGGTGGTGACCGACACGCGCGGGAGGCGAGTATGTCCGCCTATATGCGCTCGGGTGCCAAGGCGAGTTCATTCAAATCACTGACTTGTATGCCTCGCAGGTAGGCTGCGAAGGGAGGGTGAGTTTGTCGAGTGACATGCTCTACGTTCTCGCTGTTCGGAGCCGATGGGTCTACGATACGACAGCCAATGAAGTTTTGGCTGAGAGGCCACTTGGGATGAGCAAGGATGCACAGGTCGCTCCCTGCTCTCCTTACCTAGCGGCATAGCGCTTGACAAGAAGCGCGGCTCGTCTGAGCGAGTGTGTTGCGTGGATCTCCGCTCGGCCTAAACGATATTATATCACAGGGGCTAGCGCAGCCTCTGGGACTGCGCCTACAGTAGATATTACTGCAGCGACAAAATGTTGCTGCTGAGATGCCGTGTCGGACAACCACAGCAGGTACTGGAAATTAATCCCACTCGGCGCCATGGCTAGTCTGTGTTTATTACTCGAGCAATACAAAACGGCAGCAACAAAGACCCGCCATAACGCTGGGAGTATTCCACTCGGGTACGGGGTGAAAAGCGCAAAAGAGGAGAATGCACGCGAAATGGTAGGGGAGGAAGTTAGCGCTCACCTATCGGGGCTCCTCGCTCATGGCCCTGGGCAGTCAAGACACACGCGGTGGCCGGGCGATATCGGGATGGGAGCTCTCCGTGGCAGATCTCTCATCCGTGCGTGTGCACGGCTCCCGCCAGAACATGAGCGATCCTTCGAAGAAATGTGCCTTCTCCCTGGTTGTGTAGAGGAGGTCTCTCCGTTATGAGACGGGAAGAAGGAAAGTCTCTGCGGCGGCGTCGCTGCGGGACACGAAGGGAAGCGAGGGTGGGGTGAGTGCCATCCCTCCAAAACCTCCCGAACAGCACGCGCATACCATTGCGTGATCATTGAGCGCAGCCATTACTATGGAGCAGGAGATTCATGTGTATCCCCACAGGCTACAGGAGTTCCGTTCTGTTGAACGTGTCCCCGAGCGCACCCGCAGATGCGGATCGCACAACTGATTACGCGCCGGGAACTCCCGGCCAGCAAGGAAAGCCCAAGACAGGTGGCGATGGCTTCCATATGTTCCGTTATGTCTCAGGCGCGCCTGCAGATGCGGTCCGCCAATCGAGTTTCCATCCTGGAGATCCTCGACTGCTCGTCGAGCCATTGCTAGTTGGCGCCATCTACTTGCTCCTTTCGACTTCTGCGCGCGTATTCAGGGCAGGTGGCCTAACTGCGTCAACGCCCACAGATCCGGCAAGCGCTGCCTGCCAGTTGGCTGAGGATGACGCAATGCACCTTGCTCCTGGAGGTACCGAGGATCACTACAAGCAACTGCCAGTTCGCGAAGGCTACATTTCCCCCGCCTAAGAGAAGAGCTGACCAGTTGGCCCGGCTCTTACTACGCACGCAAATGCGGCACGTCGCCCAGCCAGCTGGCCAAAGAGCGCGCAGTGTGCCTGGCGAAGGGACCGAATACCACAAACGTCCTCGCAAACGCTTTGCAACATATGTTTCAATTGGCGCACTCACCCGGCGCTCGGCTCAGAGTGACGATACCGAATCTCAGTGGCTACAGCTGCATGAATTTCAGCGGCCAGTAAATATCGGACCACACTGCAGGCTCAGGAGTGCCTAGAGCCAATTCGTGCCTGGAGCGGCGTTGCAGCGGTAAGGGGAGAGATCACTCCCATGGCATGTCAGTTCACGAGCGAGTGAATGCCGTTCAAAATATCGGATCGTGCTGTGGATTCTGCAGGTACGGGCTAGGGGTGCTGGTACAAAACCCCTGGCGATATGCGGATTACCGCCGCAAAAGCCAGCACCTGCTCGGAAAGCATCCACGTATATCCACGTTCGGCTGGATGGCCGAGGTGCAGCTGAGACCCGCCGAGCGTCGCAGCAAGAAGCATGGAGATCTGTGCGCTGTTTTAATTGTGGCCAGATTGGCATATAGCCAGAAACTTCCCCTCGAGATCTGGAAACTAGGCAGGCCGCCGGTAGCAGCACCGGTGGAGGCTACCAACGGTCAGAAGCTCATCCCATCACGTCCGCATTGAAAGGTGGAGAACCAATACGTCTGCACTTTTTATGGACCTCGCATTTGAGGGGGTAGCCTTCAAGCGTTGCTGCACACTGTGGCAAGCATCTCGCTAATAGGAGACGAAGTCATTTCACAGCTCCAGCGGAGGTCCGCTCAGTTGCGTCAGCGAAAGACGCCAATCCAGCTAGCTAGCCGAGAAGCTCGGTCTTGCGGTGACATTCGCCTCATAGTGCGCTGGGATGAATGTGTGCGCAGAATGAGTTTCGTTCACCTGCCTAGTCTCACTGTGCCATTATTTTAGGCAGAGAATTTTTGGCAGAAACTGGACTAATCGCAGATATCACCCATGGTGGTTATTGCGAGAACCCGTGCGCCGCACTCAGGCCCTTTATCGACCCGTCGACTGCAAAGAGATCGTTGTCAGAACACACGCCTGACCCGTCCGCGTAGGAGGGAAATACCTCCCACGAGCGAAGCCCACCCCATACACTGCCGGGATCGGCTATGGCGGCACGCCTCAATACTCCCTCTCTGAAGGCGGAGAAGATAAAGCATACTGAACCGACAGATGACGGCGAATTGTGAGGCAGCGGGCTTCCCCGTCAATTACCCAGATCGGAAGCGGCGCCCTGTCAGCACGGTTTTCCTCCGGAGTCGGAGAGAAAATGTACAAATTACTAGCAGATGCCGGTGCACTGACAAAGCTCGAACATCACCGCCTCTTGTCTTTGTTCGATGACCTTGACGAGATAATCACGGACCAGCCGGGATGCACTAGTTTGGTGCAGCACAGCGTAGACACGGGCGACGCGCCGCCCTGGAAATTTAACCTAAGGCTCGTCAGCGCTGCCAGACGGCAAGCTATCGACCACGTGCTTCAGGAGTTGCTCGGTGCTGGTTTCATATGCCGCTCTTCCAGTCCCTGGGGCTTTTCAGTGGTCCTTGTGCTAAAGAAAGATTGCACATGGCACTTGTGCGTTGACTATCGGTGGTTTATTGCGGTCACAAAGAAAGATGTGTATTCCTTCCCGAAAAAAAGACGAGGTTGTCTCAGATCTCGCTGGCGCTACGTTATTCTCACTTCTTGGCGCTAGCGAGGGGTACCCAGGGGTCGAAACGCGACCAGGTGACGGCCTTCGCGGGTCACAGAGGTCTGATTACTTCACGAGAATTCCCTTTAATTCGTCCGGAGCTCCGAGCAAATTCCAAAGGCTGATGGATGATGTACTCTGAGATGCCAAATATTATCATGTTCTCTCCTACCTGGACGGTGCTATCGTCTATTCTCAAACATTTGAGGAACAGCTCGACCACCTGACAGATGTCCTGGGAAAACTCATGGCAGCTGGCATTGCGTTCAATCCTGCAAAGGCGCAAATCTGCCAGGCTCAGGCGAGCTTGCTTGTCTATTGAGTAGAACGGGAACAGGTGTCTCCTGATCCAGACAAGCTCTGGGCGATCCTAGAGATTCTTGCACCTTAAAACGTGAGCTGTGTTCTCCGTTATCTTGGCATGGTGGGATGCTAACGCCATTTCATTCCTAACAGTGCGCGACTGCAAGCGCAATTAGCAAGGTTGCTATGAAAGTTTTTTTTTCCTTGGATATGGGGAGAGAAGCAGGGAAAGAGCTTTTGTCAGCACTCGTGCGCTGTCGCTTGGACGGTACCTTTGAAGCTGCTGACCTGGAGACCCCATTTGATATCCAGACAGATGCCTGTGATATCGGAGTGGAAGCACTACTTAGTCAGATGAAGACGGATCAACTGCGACCTGTGGTATTTGCGAGCCGCGCCCTGACACCGGCAGACCGCAATTACTGCGCGAAAGAAAAGGAATGCTTGGCCATCATCTACGCACTCCGAAGGTTCGAGATGTACGCAGAGGAAACAATGTTCACGGTCGAGACGTTCCATATGGCCTTAACCTGGCTGAAACGCCTGCGTGAACCCCGAGGGAGGCTTGCGCGGTGGGTCCCGACGCTGCAACGCTTCAAGTTCGAAGTGCTTCCCTGCAAAGGGATTCCAAATGTAGTCGCTGATGCGCTGTCATGGGCGCCGGTCACTGACACCCAACCGGCGGGCCAGGACGAGGAGGAGGCAGAGTGGCAACTGTCTCCCCCTGTGCGGAAGGAGCTCCTTGCGGGGAGTTCCCCGTTTCCGGAGCCCCGAGAGCACGTGCACTTCGTTGGAGCGGGGGTCCCCCTCCAGGTTGCATTCAGCAGAGAAGAGCTTCTCAAGGTACAGCAGGAAGACTCATTTTGTCAATAGGCTTAGTGAAGAGACGGACCCTCCTACGACTCAGGCCAAATTGCGCTCTGAACCCATAGGTAACGTGGTTGGCACAAACGCGAGTGAGTTGGAGAACTTCCTGATGGACCGTGATGAAGCTTTGCTAAGATACTTGCCAGGCAAAGAGCCCTCAGATCAGTGTTTCAAAGTCGTTATTTTGCGCAAACTGCGGAGTGCCGCTATGCAGCACTATCACGACGCAGACGGCGACGGGAGCGCTCCAAAGACGTGGCAGAAGCTTTGTCGGTTTGCTGTCTGGCAAGGGGTGAAGGCTGTTGTATGTAGATATGTACGAACATGTCATGTCTGCCAAGAGAGAAAGCCTAGAGGTGGAAAGGTGTCTGGCTTAGCCCAGCCAGTCATAAGCCCCAAACCCTGGAGATTCTGTCGTACGATTTCATGGGGCAGCTGCTGCTCAGCAAACAAGGGTACAAATACTTGCTGGTAGTCAGTGAATCGTCACTTGAGTGGGCTCGCTGAATTTAACCGCTGCGAAAAGCGACTGCCCGGAGGATCCTGGCAAAGCTGTGTGAATTGGTTTGCCGATATGGCTTCCCCGAGCAGTTGATCACTAACAGTGGCACGTATTTCAGTTCGAAATTTTTCCGTGATACGTGTGCAGCAATGGGTGTCCGGCCGCAGAAAACCTCGTGCTACCATCCCCAGCCCAATGTGAGCAAGCGCCGAAATCGAGAAATTAAGGCGCTCTTGGGCGCACATGCGAGATCGCAGGGTGATTGGGATGCGCACTTGGACCCTATCTACTTCGCTCTGCGCACGAGGGCAAATCGCTTGACTGGTTGCACGCCTGCCTTTCTAATGTTTTGTAGGGAGCCGAACACGACTACGGACACAATTGTGATCAGAGGGTCGGAGGACGTCCATGGAGTCACGGCAGATTTCGACGACTAAGCAAGGCGATTGCGATGAAGCGATTGCGTTCATTATTTTTTCGTTTCACATGCACACTGTTTAGCGCACATATTCTTGGAAATTTGTTTTTAAATATCACTTTAGAAGGTTCCGATTTCGCATTGTTACTAGCATAAACGTTTCTGTAATGCATACTGTTATTGGAGGACACGCCCTATATCTGTCCATGGCATATCTTCATGCCATGACGAATTTTCCGAGCCCTCGCGATTCTATGAAAAAGATCTCCCGCTAAGGGGCGACGCTTCGCTGACGCGCCTCGCATGGGCTCTAAGGAACAAAGTTGTTTTTGGAGTGAAAAACGTTTCGCGTGCAATGGGCCATAAGTGTCACCGGAACCACCACCAGAAAAAGTTGAATGATTACGGAACAAGCGAGGCGATGTGGCTACCTCGCTAAGCTTAGCACCAGAAGCAGAGTCATTGGGAGCTTAATGTGCAGGCACTTCAAGGTCACAAGATGCAGTACGCCGTCACCGGCACTGACTTCCGAGGCAATCAAACCAGCACCGAAGTATGCAAAAGGTCCTGCAGGCGCGAAATCAGCACCGCCCGCCGAAGTCCACGACCAACGTAGCTCCTCGAGGAGACCCCGCTGCAACGGACGCCGTTCCGGCAACGCAGCAGACGCAGGGAAAGGTGAACGCTACAGGGGCGCCTTTCCCGAGGCCTAACGCTGGAGTTTCCCAGCGACGACTACAAGGTAATTTTCCGCCCCAGTCCCAGCATACACGCAGCAAATTTTACGGAACGCGAAGTGAGAGCAGCAGTAATACAGCCCTGTGAAATCCCGATCACCTCAGATGAGGACGACTGCACCAGGAGCAACTTATCCGAAAACGTCTTCAGCATGTCCACGAGCTGTCCAGAGTGAGCAGCCAAATACGCACATATATGCCAGATCACGCTCAGAGGCAAAAAAGTCCAACTCCAAGCATACATTGCACAACCTGGTCAGGCCATACAAGGTATCATTTATCGCGCGCACAACAGAGAACCACCCACAGAAATTTTGCAATTTTTTTAGTGAGAGCAAAAGGACGAGAAGTCAGCCGGTGGTAGCAGGGCCCTGACCTGCTACTTCACAAGAACTTCGAAGGGCGAACGCGCTGCTTCCTATAGTCCACACATGTGACATTCGCAAAACGTCAATATCCATCCTCATCCATTTTATGGCGGCAGAGCTCCCACAATCAGTCATGTACTTCGGATCCATATTTGGCATCTTCCCCTTCAGGACCAAAGTGGAGGCCTGCACAAATTGCAGGCAGACTGTACAACGCCTAGACGTGTGCCCGTTCCCAGACACACACAGATGTCCGGGATGGAGAGGACAACACAGAAACAATCAATTCGAGGCGTACCACGCCAGAATCCCGCTCCCCTCCGCCCAAAAAGAAACGGGTGTTAGCCCCGAACACATCGCAATCCGAACTGCAACAGCAGGAGCAAATCAATGCACTGCAACGAAGAGTAAAGCTGGACGCTTCACTAAGATTGAAACCATATTGGAGATAACGACCAAACTTACCGCCTTGGAACCGGCTCAACCACTCCCTCCCCTATTCCTTCACATACAACAAACCAACATCGCGCCCAGTATCGTCGCCGTACAGGAGCCACTCAAAGTATGCTCACTCAAAAAACCCATCCACTCAAAAAGCCATCCACTCTAACCCAACCGTGCACCATGGGCAGCCGCGTATGTTCCTCGTAACATAGCCTACATCGACCCCAATTTTTCTGAGTTCTACCCTGTTTGCCTCCTCCTCAAGCTTCTGACAGGCCGCACAGGCTTACCAACCTATTTTAAGGCGGAAGCCTTTAATGCCTCATCGTTGTAAGCAGGAGTTGTCGACAGAAATGTCACGCTTTTCAATTGGTCGAAACGGTAGTGACGTCACAGTGCGCGAATGTCAAACAGGGCCAATTGCACTTTGGGTACTAACCATGCAACCAATTAAATGGATCGTATAGTGATGCTCCAAGTTAGTGGGACTTACTTAACGAATTAGCCTAATTAACCTTTCTAGCCGGACCAGACAAATAAAGAAAACTGACTAGGAAATTCGCGAGCTCGGGAATCGAACCCCGGTCTCCGGTGTGCGAGACGAGCACGCTACCCCTCCGCCATGCAAGCTCGATCGTTTGGAATGAACAAAGGCGCGTCTAGTGAATACGGTGTCTTCATTCACTCCCATCTTCCTCCCTTCGCGTTACGGCGAGGTTTAGGTGTCCACCCGGATATGAGAGACCGATACATTCCCTTTCCTCAAAAACCAATTTGCCGACGAGCAAAGCGCAGAACCTTTCCTCAAAAAGCGTCGCGTTCAACGGGCAAGGCATCGCGCCGAACGGGTGGTGGCGTTACGTGGACCGCCTGGCAGCGCTACTACACGCTTTCGCGTTCCACTCCTAAAGGCGAAGCTTAAGCGTCATTAATTGGCAGTTATTTAATGCACCAACAGAATGTGAACTGAACAATCGCGTAGCAGAATGCAGCACTCAGGCTTTCGCCTTTCACCACTTTAGCCGCTAAAGTTCCTCGTAATTTTTTGTCTTAAACATATACTTCCATCGCAGGGACCACCTGATAAATGTCTTCCTGTAATAGACAAATTCCTTGATATTGCAGAGAACGCACCCATAATCATAATACGGGAACTTTAATGCGGCTCACGAGGACTGTGGCTACAGGGCCTCAACTCGCAAGTGCAAACGACTCTTTGAATACATCCGCCAAAACCGGCGGCCCATCACCCTGACATAGTGCGCGGGAAAGCTTATGGAGCATGAGGTACTGAATTGCCTCAAGCATTACATAGAAGAAGAATGACTGTTTCCCACCACCATATTCGGGTTTCAAGCTGGGATCTGAACCGAGGACGCCATGCTTCAGCTAAGGGACGAAGTACTCAACCCTCATTTCCGTCATCTTCCAAGAGCGATCCTGGCTCACGGCCTTACCAAAGCTTTTGATAATGTCTGTTACACCTCCATCTTTCAGTCACTGGAATGCCGTACGCATCGGTACGGAACTGCGTTTCTGCGTGAAAGTGCCGCCTGCCTGCAAACAGGTACGGCCCAAACCCAAACCTTCACGCTTGGAAGTAAAGGAACCCCCAGTTGACAGTACTGTCCCTCTTCCTATTTAATATTACCCTCAAGCAACTAGCACGCAAAATGGCAGCAATTCCTATGATGCAACACTCCCTCTACGCCAACATCACAATATGGACTAGAACAGGTAGTCACGGAGGGTGAGAATCCTATCTGCAGCAAGCGACCGACGTTGTGTCCTCCCATGCCCAAAGTATTGGCCTCAGCTGTTCGGCATCCAAATCGGAACTTTTAGTGGTAAATCTTAAAGAACACCACCCTCCTAGTAATCCATATCACCTTGGATGGAGCTCGCATTCAAACAGTCCAAAACATTAAGGCATCTACATTTACAACAATGGCAGTAACAAAACTGCAGGAAAACACCAATGCGGGCTCTTGTAACACCAACTTGTTGCAAGGCCCCGTCCTGACCTCTGCCCCAAGACAACAAATCCCTTTAATCTCTCCCTTTTTCAGCTGTCAACCCTACTCAGCAGGTGCGCACTTTATACCCTTAACGGTGCTTCATTGATGACCCTGCTTGCTACAAGATACTCTACCTGATATCAGCACCAATACCACTTTTTATGCCTTTATGGTGAAAGTCCACGTGGCTCTCTCCCGATAGCCCGCTACATAAACATGGACATTCGTGACACAAATCCACATAAATATCAACTACGGTCATCCCAATGTAAGTACGCATGGGGACTCTGCTACGATGCAGACAACGAAGCCGTTTAATGTCTGCGTTTCACAGCTGTAAACCCTGCTCAGCACGTTTGCGGTATATATGCCCCATCAGGGCTTCAGCAGGGATTCCAGCAGCTTGTTGCAACAGCCTCAACATGATATCTGCCCCAGTACCGCTTCCTATGCCATTCTGAAGGAAAGCCTCGCGGCTCGCTCCAGATCCTCCTCTTCATCATCATCGACATCAGCGATACGGCACTACATAAATGCCTGCAATCGTCTTCACGATTTCAAAGGGCATAAAGCTTTGCAACGAAGACAACAAACCCGTTTCAACCATGCCTTTTCAAGCTGTCAACCCTACTCAGCAGCTGCGCCTTACAGGTGCTTCAGCAATGACTCCTGCTGCTTCTTCCAAGAGCCCGTACCCATATATGCCTCAGTACCACTTCTTTTCCAGTTCTGATGGAAGTCCACGTGGCTGCCCCAGATCGTCTGCTTGATCAAGGTTGACATCAGCGTCACAACTCTAAATAAATGCCTACCACTGTCTTCCCAATTTCAGTGACTACGGGGGTTTGCTACGACGCATGCCACAAACTGCTTTCATATCTGACTTTTGCAGCTCTCAATCCTACTCAGCAGGTGTGCTGCTTCTGCGCCTTACCGCGGCTTCAGCGATAAATCATCTGCTTGTTCCAAAAGCCCGTACCTGATATCGTAGCGAATACTGATTCTTATTTCGTTCTGATGCAAGTCCACGTGGCTCCCTCCGCATCATGTGCTTCATAAGCATCAAAATCCGCGACACCGCTCTACATAAATGCCCGTCACCGTCTTCACAAATTCAAAGGGCAAAGAGTTTAGCTACGATATAGAAAACGAATCGCTGCATTTTCCAGCTGTGAACCCCACTCAGCAGGTGCGCTGTTTTATTGGCTTCTCTGTGCTTGAGCGATAATTCCTGCTACTTGTTCCAAGAGCCCGTACCTAGTGTCTGCCCCAATACCACTTCTTATGCCATTCTCACGCAAGTCCTCGTGGCTCCATCAAGGTCATCCCCTCCATCAACATCGACATCACTACCCTGCATAAATGCCTACCGCCGTCTTCATGATTTCAATGCGCACGGTGATTTTGCAACCATGCAGGCCACAAACCCGTTGCATCTATGCCGTCTGCATCTCTCAACCGTACTCAGCAGGTATACTTCTTCCACGCGTTATTTGTGCTTCAGCGATGCCTCCTGCCGTTTGCTCCTAGAGCCCCTACCCGATATTTCTCTCAATACCGGTTCTTAAGTCGTTCTGATAAAAGCCCTTGTGGCTCTTTCTGGATCCTCCTCTTCATAGCCATTGACATAGCGGCATCGCCTGACATAAATGTCCATGATTTCAAATGTCACAAAGCTTTGCTACGATGCAGACAAGCTCATTTAATGTCTGCCTTTTCCAGCTATCAACCCTACTCAGCAGTTGTTCTCTTTCTATCGCTTCTAGGTGCCTCAGTGATAACTCCTGTTGCTTGCTCCAAGAGTGTCTCCCTTATATCTGTACCAATATCGTTTCTGATGCCGTACCCATGCAAGTCCACGTGGCTCCTTCTGTATCGTCCGCTTCATAAGCATCGACATCCGAGACAGCGCCCAACATAAATGCCTACCACCGTACTCACGATTTCAAAGCGCACGGAGCTTTGCTACGATGCAGACAAGTAACCCATTTCATCTCTCTTTTCCAGGTGTCATCCCTGCTGAGCCAATGCGCCATATTGCTGCTTGTGCGCTCGCTCGTGCTGCCTGCCCGAAAAGCCTCTACCTAACCTCCACCCCAATACCGCTTCTTGTGCCGGTCTAATGCATGTCGGCGTGGCTCCGCAGAGATCTTCATCAAGATCGACATCACCTACACCGCCTATATAAATGCCTACCACCATCTTCACGAGTTCAGTGCGCACGAAGGTTTTGCTACGATGCAGATAACGAATCCGTTTCATGTCTACGTTTACCAGCTGTCAACCCTACTAAGCCCGTACGCTGTTTCTATGCCTTATCGGCGCCTCCGCGCTGATTCCAGCTGCTTGTTCCAGAGAATCCGTGCCTGGCCACTTCCCCAATACCGCTTCTTATGTCATTCTGATGCAAGTCCTCGCGGCTCCCTCCGGATCGTCCTCTGCTTCGCAATCGACATCAACGACACCACCCTACAAAAATGCCTGCAACCGTCTTAACGATTTCAAAGGGCCCGAAGCTTTGCTGCGATTCGACACAACCGTTTTAACTCTGCCTTTTCTAGCTCGCAACCCTACTCAGCAGGCGAGTCATATGGGTGCTTCAGCAATGACTCATTTTGCTTGCTCCAAGAGTCCGTGCACATACCTGATCATCCGCTTCATCAACGTCGACATCAATGACAGTGCGCTATATAAACGCCTACCACCGTATTCATGATTTCAGTGCGCAGGGAGGCTTTGCTACGATGCAAACAATGAACCTGTTTCGTCTGCCTTTTGCAGCTGTCAACCCAACTCAGCCTGTGCACTGTTTCTAAGCCTTATCGGCACTTCAGCGACGATTCCAGCTGCTTGTTCCAAGAGCCCAAACCTGATCTCTTCCACAACACCGCTTCTTATGCGGTTCTGATACAAGTCCTCAAAGCTCCCTCCTGATCAACTGCTTCACCAATATCGACATCAACGACATCACATTACAGAAAGCCTGCAACCGTCTTCACGATTTCAAAGAGACGGAGCTTTGCTGCGGTGCAGACATCAAACCCGTTTCAACTCTGCCTTTTCCAGCTTTTATACCTACTCAGCAGGCGTGTCTTATAGATGTTTCAGCAATGACTTCTGTGGCTTGTTCAAAGAGCCCGTATCCAAACAAAGAGCCTGTACCGTACAAAAGTGTACCTGGGATGTTGATTTGCAGGCGCTCTGTGTGCGTTCAAGCCTACAAACCAGAGAAAAGGCTTCGAAGGGGAAACTCAAGACGCAACACTTTATACATGACGGAATAAAGACCAAAACAGCACACTACACATACAGAAAGATAATTCTACAGGCAACCACTGCAGTCCTACCACACTAAAGGTCCTCACACGTAAACCACAAAGTCACATTCATACAGGTTTGCTAACAAACGCGAGTGGTTCACACTATCTCGGACGCGGAGTACGGACGAAATCCATGGTGGCACCTTGTTTCAAAAGACGCCACGGTTTCCTGAGAGGGGTGTTGAGGAGGATCAGAGAAAGGAGTCGGTGTGGCCACGTCGCCGTAGCTGGATGTCGGCATTGGAGCGCCCTCGTACCGATCACGAGCTCCGGGAGGTAACACCCGCCGCTGGCTTAGTTTTTGTACCAGAGGCGTTGACACAGGGCTCGCGTTACAAAGACGCGGTCAGCGTCGTGATCCACGGGAGAGTGGCATCAGCCGGTGGGGACAATTCCTGGTCAGTAGGCCTCATGGTCTAACACCTCTGGCAGCAGCCGACGGCCGTTCGCCGACGTCCTAGAACGTTCCTCCTCCTGTTGTTGTTTGTGGCGACTGTAGGAAGGATGAAAGGGAAAGTGCACGGGCCTGCCCTCTGGCTCGGGCTGAGCCACAATCGCTTCCACGAGCAGACAGAGGAGAGTTGAAAGATGTGACAGAGGGAGAGAGAACAAATATTTAATGTCCAACAGAAAAGCTGCGCACCCCACCACCCTCGGCCGCAGGTCGAGGAAGTCAGGGGGAGACACCGCCCGGGATGCTGGCCCGGATGTGTTGTTCCTCCGCGGCCTGCTCAGCCAGGCGGACGAGATTCCCCTGGGTCTTGGGGTCCGAACTCCTCAGCAGGGTTTCCGAGGTTACTTCATTAGCGATATTCGGTGCCCTTCCCGGGGAAAAAGAGCATTTCCAGACGATGCGGTCAAAGGACCCCCTCTCGCCGCAGTGTTGGCACTGGAGAACTGGATTCGGGTATGCATAGATTTGGAGTCGCCTCCAAGCTATCGCCTGTTTATTATCTAACGACGCGTCTGGCAGTGGCGCCAGCCTGCGCTCTAGTCTGTAGTGTTGTGCAATCTATCCGAACTCGACCAAAGGAACGGAGAGTGCATGGTAAAATCCAGAGAGAAAGATGTGAGAGAAAAGATTGAAAGAACCAACACGCGTCCCAACAACCGCGTCCCCCGAAGCGACGAGGCCGGTTGTAACAGGTACCCCAAGCCGCCCCCTCGTTAGTCTGTAAGCTGTTTTTGTTGTTGTTGTGACTGAGAGAAGGATGAAAAGGAAATGCACGGGCCTGCCTACTGGCTCGAGCCGAGCCACCACCGCTGCCATGTGCAGACAGAGGAGAGTTAAAAGATCAGAGGAAAGAGAAAAAGGAAAGAAAAGACGCGCGTCGCAGCAACAACTGCGTCCGCCGAGCGGACGCTGCTCAAAAAACAGATAAGCGGCCGAAGCCGCGCTCGCCGAAACGAGAACAGAAGCATCGCCACCCCTCCTTTTATACATCCACTGCATTTTTTTCTCCTTACGCCTAATTTTCGGTTTCGTCGTCGTCTTCTCCCTTTCTTCCAATAATACCACTGCACTCTCTTTTCTTCGATCTTCGCTTTCCCTCAAGTGTCGCGTGCTAATTACGTGGCTTTCCTTTAGTCCAGTATTTTACTCGTCCCTCTTCTCGTTTGCTCGTTACCATGGCCCCCTGTTTTAGAGTTTTTTCCTTCAATAAACTGCTTTCTACTTTCCTTGAACCACACGAAACCACCACCACACAACACCTCACCACACCACATAGCACTCATCAAAATAGAACAAATGTCACTTCCTGACTTCTATACACTGGCCACCCATCACAGCTCCAGCAACAGTAAAAATGTTAATGCACACTCAAAGCTGAAAGTAACGAGAGCTAATAAAGTACATTCACATCCGCTAGGCATACTTAACCTCTCAACTGTTACGTTTTCCGCACCTTGTCGTTCGATATTCTGGTCATAAAATCTGCACTACCACGTTCTCTTCCTTTAATGTACTCGATGCTAAAATCATACTCCTGTAGTGTCCGACTCCCTCTCATCAATCTGCCATTCGTCATCTTGCTTTTCTTCAAATATTCCAGCGGCTGGTCATCAATCTGCACTCAGAACAGTTTCCCATACAAATATAGATGTAAACGTTGCACCACCCAAACCAAAGCAAGACATTCTTTTCCTACAGTGCAGTAATCTGTTCTGCTTTATTTAGCTTCTCATTGGCATAACACTGGATGTGAAAACCGAACTTGTTTCTGCAACAACACAGCTCCGAGACCTCTGTCTGAAGCATCTGCCTGCAAAACAAGTGTTTTTTCTATGCCTGGAGCTAGCAGCGCCGGTGGTTACACCATATTGTAACGTACTTGTTGACGAAGGGGCTTTAATACCAAGTGCGAAGACAAAGCGACGCAAGCTGCGGCAGGAAAAGCGACAGATTCCACACGGCGCGAGCCCTACTTCGTCGTCGTCAGCTATGCGCCACCTGGCAATACTAGGTGGCATTATTTCCCCTTTATGCAAAAGAAGAGCGCTGTCGACGCAACAAAAAATAAACAAAAACGAGCAAAGTTCCCCAACTGAAGCGTTCCAAGACATCCACACGTCTGCATCACCGAGTATAGTACGGTTTAAGCCGCACAACGTAGACAATGTCAGAGCTGGGCTGTCGGCGTCGCGGTTGCGCAACACCATCCGGAACCACTTCATAGTTAACGTCACTCACACGCTGTACCACTCTGTAAGGGCCAAAATAGCCGCAGAGCAGTTCCTCGCACAAGTCTTGGCGACGCACAGGAGTCCATACCCAGACTTAGTCACCGGGTTTGTAGTTAACCTGTCGGTGGCGAAGGTTGTAACGGCGCGCATCGGTGATCTGCTGTTGCCCGACGTGTACGCGTGCCAGCTGACGGGCTTCTTCAGCATGTTGGGCAAATTGTTGGGCGTCTGGGTCGAGTTGGTCATCCTCTGGGCACGGGAGCATGGCATCAAGTATGCTCTGGAGTTCACGTCCGTACACAAGGCGGAACGGTGTAAAGCGCGTAGTTTCCGGCAGGGCGGTGTTACAGGCGAAGGTGACATACGGCAGGACCTCATCCCAAGTTTTGTGTTGGACATCTACGTGCACGGACAACATGTCCGCAAGGGTCATGTTCAATCGTTCGGTCAAGCCATTGCTCTGCGGATGGTAGGCTGTGGTCTTGCGGTGCGTTGTGCAGCTCAGCCGAAAGATGTGGTCGATTAGCTGCGCTGTAAACGCCGTCCCTCAGTCAGTAATCACGTGCGAGGGGCGCCATGTGCATGACGATGTGCATGAGAAACTCCACGACTTCGGAAGCTGTGCCACAAGGAATCGCCTTGGTCTCGGCGTAGCGAGTCAAATAGTCGATAGCCACTATGATACACTTATTGCCGCCCTGCGACAAAGAGAAAGGGCCGAGGTGGTCCATGCCGATCTGGTCGAACGGAGCGCGATGGGCTGTAACGGGCTTGAGAAAACCCGCCGGCTTAAGTGGTGGCGTTTTCCGGCGCTGGCACTCTCGGCAGCTTTTAACGTAGCGTTTGATATCAACAGAAAGTCCAGGCTAGTAGTAAATATTCCGCACTCTGGCCAGCGTACGTAAAAAGCCCAAGTGGCCAGACGTGGGCTAATCGTGGCAGGCGAAAAGAACGTCAGCTCGGGAATCGGCTGGAATGACGAGAAGGTAAGGCCTATCGTTGCCTCTCGAGTTCTTCTTGTACAAGAGGCCTTGCCGCAAACAGAAGAAGCCAAGACGTCGAGAGAAGTGGCGAGGTATAGCCGTATCGCTACCTTCAAGGGCGTCAATGAGAGGGGGAAGGTCCGAGTCCGCCCTCTGCCGGGTCAGTAGGTCGGAGGCGGTGAGAGTACCAAGGAAGCCGCTGTAGTCATCGGGCGCTGCGTCGCCAGGATCAACTGGTGCACGCGACAGTGTGTCGGCGTCTTCGTGCCTGCGGCCAGACTTGCAGACAATAGTAATGTCAAATTCCTGGAGCCGTAAGATCCAGCGTGCCAGGCGTCCAGATGGGTCTCGCAAATTTACCAGCCAGCATGGCAGTGGTGATCGCTTACAACTTTGAATGGGCGGCCGTATAGATAAGGGCGAAACTTCATGGTGGCCCAAACGACCGCAAGGCATTCTTTTTCAGACGTGGATTAATTGCTCTCGGTGCGGGAGAGTACGGCTAGAATAGGCGATAATCCTCTCAAGGCCCTCTTGGTGTTATACAAGGGCAGCGCCAAGACTGATGTTACTGGCGAACATCGCAAGTCGAAGTGCGCAAGAACGGAAGGTGTTTGAAGGCGCTGGCGGAGCGTAAAGAAAGCGGTCTGCTGCTCAGTGGTCCAGACAAAGGAGGTGGTATTCCTGGTGAGGCATGTCAACGGCTCGGCAATCGTGGAAAAGTCCGCAATAAGGCGCCTATAATACGCACACAGACCCAGGAAGCGCTGGACAGCTTTCTTGTCGGTTGTAACGGGAAAACGAGCGACGGCGGCTGTCTTTTCGGGGTCCGGCCGCACTCCCTCAGCGCTCACAACGTGACCCAAAAATCTGAGCTCTTCGTAACCGAAATGACACTTCTGGGGCTTCAGGGTAAGGTCAGCCGAGCGGAGAGCGTCGAGGACATCCCGCAGGTGCTGGAGATGTTGATCAAACGTTTCCGAAAAAATGACGACGCCGTCCAAATAAACAAGACAGCTTTGCCACTTGAGGCCTTTGAGGACGGTGTCCATCATCCTTTGAAACGTAGCCGGAGTGGAGCACAAACCGAAAGGAAGCACTTTGAATTCATAGAGGCCATCTGGAGTCACAAAAGCTGTTTTTTCGCAGACCCGTTCGTCTAGTTCACTTTGCCAATAGCCGCTCTTCAAGTCAATAAATGAGAAGTACTTAGCGCGCCGTAATCTATCCAGCGAGTCATCAATGCGCGGCAACGGGTAGACGTCCTTTTTGGTCACACTGTTCAGTTTGCGATAGTCGACACAAAACCGGAGAGTGCCGTCCTTTCTAACGAGGACGACAGGCGAAGACCACGGACTTTGGGAAGGTTGAACAGCGCCATCATCAAGCATTTCCTGAACCTGAGTTTGAATAACTGCCCGTTCTTTAGTAGAAACACGTAAGGCTGCTGTCGTATAGGGCGAGCGTCGTCATAGGTGATGATGCGGTGCTGCTTGATGGGTGTTTGACGAACATTGGAGGATAAAGTGAAGCACGGCTTGTATTCCTCCAGCAGCTGCTCCAAAGCTAGTCGTTGCTGCCGAGGCAGGTGGCAGTTTATGTCGACGTTTTCAAGGGAGGGTTCGTCAGTGCCGGCTGCCGCGGACGCAAAACAAACAGGAATATCGATAACAGGTTCGGAAGAAGTGATAGCAGTTCCTGCAAAAAGGTGCCGGTATTCATTAGAAAAATCTGACCAGGACCGCAGACTGGCCACCATGAAGCGTCAGTAGACTGCGAGCGGACAGATGCCTTGAGTAAGCAAGAGTGAACAGTTAGCCGCGGCGACTGCTTCTGCGTCATGCAAGTCGTTGAAGGTGACTTCAACCAAAGCACTGTTCTGTGACGGCAACGTGACACTGTAGCACAAACACGAAGGGCAGCACTGCGGTGGCAAGAGTCGGCGAGGTTGGTGGCATTACTGGTCGAAAAGGTGATGATTCGTTGGCGGAGGTCGATGACAGCGCCATACTCCCGCAGAAAGTCAATGCCGATAATGAGATCGCGAGAGCAATTGCAAAGAACTACACAACTGATGACGAATGTAGATCCCTGAATCTGAACGCGAGCCGTGCAAATACCCTTTGGGGTAACGAGATGACCACCGGCTGTACGAAGATGCACCACAGAACAAGGCGTAAGCACTTTTTCCAGAAGAGTCGCCAATTTATCACTCATAATTGAATAGTCGGCCCCGGTGTCCACTAATGCACTGACTCTGTGAGCATCGAGAAGAACAGGTATGTCCAAAGAAACGGGGCTGTCTAGGTCGGATGATGGTGCCATCTGTTCACGGTCTGAGCGTAGCGGCGTCGACGGGAGGTCTTCAGCGCAGCGACTCCCAGCCACCTCGCCCCCGAAGGTCGCTGGTCTCATTTTTCCCAGCGAGGGCTCGGCGAGCGACCCTGTGCTGCTCGCGAGGAGTTGTGGGGGTTCGGCATAGGCCAGCACACTCACTCATGTCGCCTCACTCACACTCACGTCTGTGAGTGCGAGTGTGAGTGAGTGGACGTGAGTGTGAGTGCGAGTGGACGTGAGTGTGGTGATCATGAGTGTGAGTGCGCGTGAGTGGTTGTGAGTGTGAGTGGGCGTGAGTGTGAGTGCGAGTGAGTGGATGTGAATGTCGGTGGTCATGAGTGTGAGTGCAAGTGAGTGGTAACGAGTGCGGGTGGTCGTGAGTGTGAGTGCGAGTCAGTGGATGCCAGCATGGGTGGCCATGAGTGTGAGTGTGAGTGAGTGGATGGGAGTGTAAGTGCAGATGAGTGTGAGTGAGTATATGTGAGCGTGAGTAGAGGTGAATGGACATCAGTAGCAATGAGTGGACGCGAGTGGGCATGAGTGGCAATGAGTGGTTGTGGTGGACGTGAGTGGCAATGAATGGATGTGAATGCCGGGTGGACGAAACAGCGAAGTCGGTCACGTATTTTTATGTTGTTGACAGCTGAGGGAAGCAGCTATTCACTACTGAGGGCGCTCGAGGCAGCATAAGGCACCATGCCGGTGTCTTTGGACAACGGAAACAGAGGATCCCGCTAGCATGGGAACGGCAATCTTTCGTTGCTTTTGTAGTTCACCATTGCCACGGGTGCAGGCCCTTCTCTGATGCAATGAGCCGCTACGAGTTTTGTGAGATCCTTTATCGAATTTCGCATTGCCAGTCCTGAAAGCATAGACAAATGTCTCTTGCAACGCTCCCCGCACGGCTAGATCTTGTATACGCAAGAGTTACAATGCTTACTGCTGAAGCAACGACTCTCCGCTTCTCGGTAATAACTACCGTAAGATGGGATCTCGAGTGCTGCAGTGGACTCAGATTTTTTTCTGTGCCCCGGTGTGCGCATTGCAGAGCACTGCTCTGGCCGCAATTTTTTGATTGGGCCAGACCCACGCGAAAACCTGACCTACTTGGCCCAGTTCAAGCCCAGAAACGGCGCGAAAACAAGTGCGCTTTTCTGTAACGCCAGAGGATTCTTGTTTCTATCATGTCCTTGAAGGAGTCAAGCATGTAGTTTTTATTTTTCGTACGCATACATCACATATGGTAATGCCTTTGACGCCCAAGGAGATTTCCAAGCTAACAATGCGACAACTGGGGCTAGTTGGTATTTCATTTTTTGGGTTGTAGTAGAAATTCCCTGAGTATAAAAAGAACAAGACTAGACAAGACTGGACGATGCGCTTCCTCTAGCTCTGTCTCGTCTTATTCTTTTTATGCTCAGCGCATTTCTACTACAGCACAAAAAGAGATAGCCAAATGGCAATATTTTATGTTTTACTTTGTGCCCGAAAAGTTTGTTTCTTGCCGATAGTGATAGTGAAGTTCACAGGGCTGTGCCGTGTTTGCCGCATCCGGGTTCGCGATAAAGGAATGTACATTGAGTTTTTTTTTCTCTGCCCTCCCCATAACTGCAGAGTATGGGGTGAGTCACACTCACTGCCCAGCGGGATAAAAGGCGCCGGACAGCGGAAATTCCGAGAATACGGGAAAGGTCAAACCCCCTTCGGGAACATATACGTTAGGTCGCATACCACTGTGCACGTTCTTGCGGCAAGGCGGATCCGCGTCGCGTCCCGTGGCTTTTGTCCGATGTCTACAGCTGCGCGCGTTGACAGCTTGAGGCGAGGTAAACAGGATATTGCCACGCTAGCTCCAGGCATGAAGACAGTTTGTAAGTGACGGTACTGAGCAGATGGGCCTTGAGGTGGCTTTCCTCGAACCTAGGTTTACCAGAGGTCGAAACAACGCGCACCGTGGGAAAGCAAGAATGTTCGCGAAGCTCGCGGGAAGAAGGAAGAATCCTCCGAAATTTTTATGGCGGAAAGTTTGTACAGTGTTTGTCGAGATTAGCCATCTTCTTTTCAAAATCATTGATTGGCTGTGTTTTTCTTTCCCAATTGTTGATTGGTGATGTTTTCGTTTCACCAATGATTTATTGGGTGGATGCTTGTAGAGTTCCCTGATTGGTTACTGTCCCCACCGAGGGCGGGGACATAGGGTTTAAAACCAGCTGTTTCGGCGGGACCAACGGCTGGTTTCGTCACGTAAGACTACGAGTCAGTCAAATGTAAATAAATTTTCTCCTTGCTTGTACCTTTCTTTCTTTGATTTTTGTTAATAGAAAGTTAACCTCTCCAGAAGTGTCCTCTAGCAATCTGTTTGAGGAACATCGAATCTGCAAGACATCAAGCATCCTTCAGTAATAATCACCAATGCAATTTCCCTCTAAAAGATTGAGAGGAAAACTCAACTGTGTGAAACGTTGCGGCGATTTTCGGCAGTGGATATGAGGTGGCAACCAAACTGGCCGCAGTCTTTTTGACTGGGTGGACGTACAGTTTGAACTTAATTTTCATGTACTCGGGAAAGGGATAGAAAATAGAATTTCTGAGTATTGTCATTTTGTCACCGTTTCGCTCAAGAAAAAAAACCACAAAAGAAAAGCAGTACCAGCAGATGAAAGCTAATAAGAATCAAGCTGGGATGACGGTTCTAGTTTCGCCTATAATTATCGTGCAAGCGAGTGCTGCTGTTAAAACTGCCAATACCGGGAAGGCCACTGAGTGAAGAAAAAACGTCCGACGACCGCCGCAGGCAAAATTATGACCAGAAGAAAACAGAAAACTGTTTGTGGAGGGCGGAAGGGGGGCCAGGAGCTTTTCGTAAAAGGCCGAAGGGTGCCGCCTTGTTCGACACAGGACGGTGCTCGTAGAACAGGAAGGTATTGAAAATTAAGTTCCCCCACGCTTTCCCCAGAGTTCAAAAAAAAGTTTTCTTTTGCGGTCCTGAAAAGGCTCCCGTCAGCGTCATGTGAGCGGAACTCCGTAGCCGGCAATTTGAACGGCGGAGGGGTCTGCCCTATCGCAAATCAACAACTGCATACAAGCTTCCCCTGTATGTGTGCAAGGCGTGGTTCTGATTTATGGAAGCCTAATCTTTGGCACTGGGCGAGTGAAATCGAAATGAGCTTGTGACATGCGATTTTGTTTATTTTTCGTGTTTTGTGCTGTGTTGTGTTGTGTTGGGTTTAATGGCACATAGGCAGCTAAGGCCATCATGCGCCAAACACAAGGTATAATAATTTCTGTGCGATTTAATAAAAATGTGAAAAGGTGATCAGTGGTGTAAAGGGCCTAAAAATTTACCTATCTACTAATAACAGAGAAAAAGAGATTTAAGAATGGCTAAAGGTAAAAGCTTTAAAAAGGTCAGGTAGCCTCAGCGGCCATCCTTGGCTGGGCAAGGATTTCGAGGATCCCGACCAATAAAATAAAAGCCACAGCCTTTTCTTCACGAATGAGGAAGTGGCTGAGGGACATCATGCGAAGCTATGGGTCATGATTTATATTTTGTTGAGAAAACCTGCTTCAGTTAAAAACTTAAAAACACAAGATATGTCCACAATTGCATTATCGCCTATGAGTAGCGCTGGGTGGAAAGGAATGGTTTGCGTGTAAAACAGAGAAAAGCACTTTTTCCTTAGTTTTTCGAGTTTCGAACATGAAAATAAAATGCGGTTAACTGTAAGTTCAACTCCACATGTACAAACTGGTTTATCTTGTTTCGTGAGCAGAAAGTTGTGTGTAAGGTGCGTGTGACCTATACGGAGACGGCAGATAATGACTTGTTTGAAACGTTCTTGGTGTGCACATGACTTCCATTCTCCTAAAACAGGTTTTACCAAATGTAGTTTATTGTTTATTTCAATATTCCAAGCAGATCGCCATTTTTGCCTTGCTTTAAGATTTACTAAGTTTATGCAGTCTCGATGCGGCACATTTACATTTTTTATTTGCTTGTCACGTGCTTAGGTAGCGCATAAATCTGCTCTCTCGTTGCCTTTTATTCCCACATGACTCGGGACCCAACATAGTTTTTTGTTTTGTCCTTTAGCTGTGGATGTTACTATGTTGTGTATGATGTCAGCGAGTAGAGGAGTGATAGCATTTCGAGAGTGGAGAGCTGTAAGCACACTTAAGGAGTCTGTGTAAATAATACTGTGTGTGAGGTTCTCGTTTACTATTTTTTCTATGGCAACCCACACGGCGTAACATTCGGCAGTGAAAACAGATGCACACTGTGTAAGTCTTACTGTTTCCTCCCAATTCCCTTGTACTACCGCGCTTCCTACATAAGCATCTGTTTTTGAACCATCAGTATAAAATTCTGAAAAGCTACTGTATTTTTCTTTCAGTGCAAGAAATTCTTGTATGATATGTTGTTGTGGAGTTTTCTTTTTACGGAACTGTGTAAGAGTGAAATCGCAGATTACAGGAAAATTGTACCATGGAGGTAGTGGGTCTCGTCTTCGGGCAACGTCAGGTAGTGTGTCCTGCATATCGAGATTTTGGCACATCCCTTCAAAACGCAAAAGCAGTGGCCTGGTAGCTTGAGGTTTGTTTGCAAATATTATTCTAGAAGGACATTTTGTTACAACCGGATAGCAGATGTGTTTTGGTAGTGACCGTACTTTAAGGACATATGCACACGTTAGAGCGGTTCTTCTAATTTCTAGTGAGGGTTCATTTGTTTCTACATAGATGCTTACTATGGGGGATGTCCTGTATGCACCGCATGAGAGGCGCAAGCCTGAGTTATGTACTGAATCTAACTTTTTTAGGTATGATGGTCTTGCTGAGCCGTATACAATGCACCCATAATCTAAGGAGGAACGTACCAACGAGCGATATATGTGCAGAAGACATGTTCTATCAGACCCCCAATGTTTCCTTGAGACTACTTTGAGTATGTTTAAAGATTGCGAGGCTTTCTTTTTTAGTGTGTTTATGTGCGGTAGGAATGTAAGTCTTTTGTCGAATGTTATGCCTAAAAATTTATGTTCTCCGTTTACTGGCAGTATAGTTCTGTTCAAATGTAGGGTAGGGTAGTTCTGCAGGCCTCTCTTTAGTGAGAAAAGAATCGCTACTGTTTTCTGTGCGGAAAACTTAAAACCATTTCTATCTGCCCATATCGCTAGTCTGTTTAATGTTAGTTGTATTTGTCTCTCACAGGTTGATAAGCTCAAGGATGTACATGCAATCTGAAGGTCATCGACATAGACTGAATACATAATGGACTTTGGAATGAAGTTTTCTAGCGAATTCATTTTTATGATGAAGAGTGTAGTGCTCAGAATGCATCCCTACGGTACTCCATTTTCTTGAATGAAGTTCCTCGAAAGTGTTGAACCCAGGCGTACCTGAAATGAACGGTCGGACAGAAAATCTTTCAGGCAGGTCAGCACCCTTCCACGGATACCTACATCTGCTAGGTTGCGGAGAATGCCAAACCTCCAGGTAGTGTCGTAAGCTTTTTCCATATCAAAGAAGACTGCCAGACAGTGTTGTTTATGAATGAAAGCTTCTCGCACTGTATTTACAAGGCGGACAAGATGGTCAGGTGTTGAGCGTGCTTTTTTAAATCCACATTGCTGGACGTCCAAAAGTTCACGGGATTCGAGGATGAACATTAATCTAGTATTCAATACGCTTTCAAAACATTTTGCAAGACAACTTGTGAGTGCTATAGGCCTGTAACTATCAGGGGAGGTTGACGGTTTTTCCTGTTTCAGGAGAGGGACAATTATTGCTTTTTTCCAGGTGTCCCGTATTTTTCCTGATACCCATGTTTTATTAAAAAATCTTAAAAGTACCTCTATGGCAGGCTCTGAGCGATGAGCTAGCATTTCATAATGTATTTCGTCTGGGCCAGGTGCAGTCTGTTTACCGGCGGACAGTACTTTATGGATTTCCTGAGGAGTAATTGGGTTATTGTAAGGCTCGTTGGTACTGCTGTTTGTTGGGAGTCTTTGTTTTTCGGCTGTGTTCTTATACTTTAAGAATGACTGTGTATAATGCGAGGAACTGGAAATTGCCGAGAAATGTTCTCCCAGTATGTCTGCCTGTTCACCGATGCTTGTTTGGGTACCAGGGGGTGTCAGAAAAGGAATTTTGAATGGGGAGAAGCTGCCATTTAGTTTACGAACTTGCTCCCACATATTTTTGGAAGTGATTGTACTATTTATGGATGATATATAATTCTGCCAGGAAGTTTTCTCAGCACCGCGACGCACGTGACGTGATTTTGCTCTTGCCTTTTTAAAACTGATAAGGTTTTCTTGTGTTGGGTATCGTCGAAAAATTCCTCAGGCTTTATTTTGTTTCTTTTTAGATTCTTTACATTCTTGTGTATACCAGAACTTGTGGTTTTGTCTTACCACTCCCGAGGACTGAGGAATCGCTAGGCGCGCAGCAGCTATGATACAGGTTGTGAAGATTTCATTCAGTTCGTCAACGCTAAGGCTATCGGAATATATATTATCCAGGCTGTCCTTTCCTCGAAAGAGTGACGAGTCGGCTAAGTGTAGTTTCCAACGGCGAGGTTTACTTTGGATGATTAAAGGTGACGATGGTATGCTGATAATTACCGGCAAATGGTCACTTCCATAAGGGTTGTCCAGGACTTCCCATTTAAAATGTGTAAAAACTGATAGTGAACTAAAAGATAAATCCAAGGGGCTAGTTTTTCCAGTACTTGGAGAGCAATAGGTGTGCTTTCCTGTATTGAGTAGGCACACGTTATTGCACAGTATAAAATCTTCTAAAATGCGACCTCTAGTATCAGTTTGATCACTTCCCCAGAAGGAGGAGTGGGCATTAAAATCTCCGACTAAAAGATATGGCTCTGGTAGTTGTTTTAAAAGTTCTTCCATGTCCTCAAGTATTACTGCTATATGTGGTTCAAGATAGATGGAACATATTGTGATCGTTTTAGAATGAAGAACGGTGACTGCAACAGCTTCATATTTAGTCTGAAGTTTGACTTCGCGAGCTGCAACACCACTCTGAACAACGATAGCAGCGCCTCCAAAGAGCCGACATGCTTGCTGCCGGTCGCAACGAAACACTTGATATTTTTTCAGAATGTTTTTGTGTTGCGGGCCTAAATTGGTCTCTTGTAAACAAAAAATGACTGGGGAAAGTGGATTTAAAAGATCTGTTACATCACTGTAGTTTTTTATAAGTCATCTACAGTTCCATTGAATTAAAAATGTCATTTTTGTTGTTTTTCTTGTTTTTTTTTAAAGATTGAGTTGAAAACTAAGTTTCTGGCTTTTCGGGTCCCGTTATTCTGGCTCGTCCTTTGCGGCGCTCGAGTGAGCTGTGCCGCCCGAGCGGGACGGACGTGCCAGGGGTGACATCCATCACCTCGGAGGAGGTGCTGAAAGCCCGCGAGGAAACCGTGCGTGTGCGGGTTTCAGGCCTCCCACGGCGGGGAGTCGCCTGGTTGTCCGCCGACTCAACGGAGGCTGGACCTTTTTGGGAGACGACAGGGCAGCTTTCGCTGTCCCTGCCTGGGGCGTTGATGACGCTGCCTGTGTCCCGGTAAACGAGACTTGGGCAGGCGCCGGATTGCGGTGTGATGCACCGCCCCTGCGCACCACATCCGCGAGGTTTGTCCTGGCTGTGAAGGCGAATGGATTAGACTGTGAAAATCGTTTACGTGCTTCTTTGACTGAAATGTTTTCTTTTGTTTTCAATGTTAGGATTTCCTTTTCCATCTTCCATGATGGGCAAGACCTAGAATACGCTGGGTGTTCGCCTTCGCAGTTTGTGCAGTGTGGTGATGCTTGACAGTTCTCGGATTTATGTTCTCTTGATGCACATTTTGCACATGTTTGATGGACACGGCAACTCTGGGAGCCATGCCCAAACTTCTGGCAATTAAAACACCGACGGGGGTTTGGAATGTAGGCGCGAACTCGGATTTTTTCATAGACAACTTGAATAGATTAAGGGAGTGTGCTACAGGCAAAAGTGAGTACTAAGTGTTTGGTTGCTATTTCCTTGTCATCTTTTCTGATTTTTATTCGGTGCACATTTACAACATCTTGGCCACTAAGTCCTTCCAACATTTCCTTTTCGGTGAGCAAAAGAAGATCATTTTCAGAAATTACACCTCTGACAGTGTTCAGGGATCGGTGTGCAGTGAAAGACTGCAACCTCCCCAAAAGACACAATGTTTGGCAGTTTTTCATGTTGCGTGTTATCTTTGATTTCGAGCAATAGGTCACCACTTGCTAGTTTTGTTACCCTGTAGCCGGGGCCCAAGGCATCTGACAGACTCTTAGTAACTATGAATGGGGATATCTTTCTGGCTGGTTGCTCTGTTATTTCGCTATGAATAACATGATACTTTGGGAACGTTTCTTTTCTGGTGACGAACTGAGCTGTTGCATCGGTCCGCCCTCTTTTGAGAGGGCGATCTGGTTTGGAAAGGGGGGGAGCCATAAAAAAATTTAGTTTTTCGGTCATGGTGCCAGCCACCCACCGCGGAGTCCACAAGGGGACGCGGCAGGAACTTGAAAGAAAGTCCTGCCCACGCCAGCTATACACCTTAACTATAACCTAATATGACTCAACTCAGGGTAGTTGGTCACACACGGTTAACCCTCGCCGCCAGGAAAAAGAGGAAAAAACGAAGAAGAGAGGAGGATACAGGAAAGTTGTAAGAAAGGAAATAGGGAAGTGAAGGAGAGAGGGGCGGACAGGAAAAGGCGACTGCCGATTTCCTCCGGTCGGGTCAGGCCGGAGGTGCCGTCTACAGGAAGCTGGGGCCAAAGTGGTGTGTTGCCTCCGCCGAGGGGCCTTAAGGGTCCAAACGCTCGGCATCGGCTCAACCGCCAGGATCCCCTTTTCCCCGGACACGGCGATGCCACGCACGGATAAGCGCGGATGCTCGGGTCCGTGGTGGCGCATTGCTCACCATCATCCCCCTGCGGGGATGTCCCTGCGGATACTCGGGATGCCCCGTGGTGTCGCCACTCACCAACGTCTGCTGCTGCAGACGCCCCCTGCGGGGTTTCGTGTTTTCAGAACAGTGAGTGGATTAACTTCTGTTTGCACGCACCGATTTTAGCAATCCTACCCTCACTGATATCTGGACTGCATGGGGTATCCTTTGAACCGGATACTACAATTTCCTCTAAGAACTTCTGGACAGCGCTTTTTCCCAGTAAAGTCCTATCGTTTCACAAGGGCACGCGCTACAAAATGGCTCACAAATTAGCTGCATGCACATCCATCCTCGAACGACGTTTGAGAATAATTAGGTGCAATGTAAGCACCCCCTATTACCATGCGGATGGGCACGTGGTATCCGCACGCACTGGATTCAAAGTACCTGGCTGGTTTTAAAGCAACCTTCATACAGGGATTATGGCAATGCAGAATACGTACTGCACCGCAGACATGTCCACAGGTCGGTCACACATAGTAAGCTTAGAAGGTTTTGTAAATGAATTGGCAATGGCAACTACCCCTAGGATCGTTACTACACGGGGAAATCCTCTACTTGCGGCCCATTCCAGCCATTTCTCTCTCCGTGAGGAAATGACTCGATCGTTTGAAAAACATACTCCATTTTCCATTCCGCGAAAAGTATTCACAGTCACCACTTGACTCCAATGTGTTCATGCAGTCACCGAACGGCACTGTCAAAGAAGACCAAATATTGGTAATTTAGACCCCATCCTAGACAATTGTGAAGGCAAACTCATTATTGTTATTTAGACACCGTCATAGGCGCGCACACAAGGAAGTGGGCTGCGACACCCCCGAATTGTCTTAGCAAGTCTGCCTCATGCATTTACCCCGTCGCGTCTGTTCCGTCATTGTTTCAGTGCAGTGCTGTCGCCAAGCAGGCTTTTAATGGCCAAAGACCCATGATGTTGCATGCCAGGAACTGTTCACTCACCGGGTCATATTGAGGCAATCTTTCCAGGTTCTTTTTTGCAGGAAAGTAATCAAAAAACAAATTTGTCACATTTTCTGGCGTCTAGAGAGAATGGAAATCACTCTGGAAGCGCGATGTTACATGAATGCTTCAGCGACGCAGTGACTGCCTTCCTCTGCCGGCACTCACGTGGTGAACAAGGGAGGAAAAAGCCTCAGGGTGCTTGCGAACGTTTCAGCAAGAGGACTGCCGTCGTCTGGGTGAAAACAAGACCTCTTGTGGAAGCGCTGCCATTACTCTGAATCTTTCTCCTCACTTGTTCACATTTTGAGCGCCAAAAAACCAGCCGCTTATCCTCTCTCTACCATATATTCCTCTGCCGATGTTACAGATTAAAATAAAAACTGCACCTCTATAATATCTTGTATAGTTTGTAATTCCATCTCATGGAAATAAATGTTTAATAATCATTCCTCATCTTTGCGCTTCATTTTGGCAGTAGGGGCCTATGTGAGAGGTGGTTCGGTGGGGAGGGGGGAGCACAGCGCTGATTTTTGGCTCATTCTAATGGAGAATCCTGCGCACGCCTGTGGACACCGTTCAAAAACTTCTCCAAGCATCTTAGCTGCTGACGCTATACAGGCACTCATCGTCTCAGCAGCAGGTGAGGGAGCACACGTGCGTAGCATTCGGCACATGGAATATGCGCGTGAGTTACCACTTTCTTCGAGCACCGAAACTCTCAAAATTTGCCGAATAGCTCGACAAAGACTGGGCGGCGCACGACATCTTTGCGACTCAGGCTATGCTAGGGGAGCCACGAGGGCAGTCGGCCGCGACAGTAAATCTCTCATCCCCTCCGTTGACAGCAAACAGCGAAACAGTGAGTGAATATGATTGAGAGTGAATGGACATGAGGGTGAGTGAATGGTCGCGAGCGCCAGTGAGTCGTTGTGAGAGCGAATGGTCATGAGCGTGAGTGAGTGGTTGTGAGTGTGAGTGGACATGAGTGTGAGTGAGTGGTTATGAGTGGTCATGAGTGTGAGTGGTTGTGAGTGGTCATGAGTGTGAGTGAGTGGTTGTGAGTTCGAGTGGACATGACTGCGAGTGTGAGTGATTGGTTGTGAGTTCGAGTGGTCATGAGTGTGAGTGTGTGTGAGTGGTTTTGAGTGCGAGTGGTCATGAGTGTGAGTGCAAGTGAGTGCTTGTGAGTGCGAGTGGTCATGAGTGTGAGTGTGAGTGAGCCACCTCTCATGGTGCCGAGTTATGAAGTTCGGGGAAGAGCGCCGCGGTGACGATGAGCGCGGCTAATGCGGCGCGCGGGCTGAAATTTACTGTTCCGCTAGGAGTCTTCAATGACAGGGGGCCGATGGCCAAACCGGGATCTGGATGAATCGGCTCGGAAGCCCTGCAGACCGAGGCGCCGATAAGAGCAATGACGGTAGACATGACCTGGTTCTCCGCGGTGAAAGCAGAGTGGCCGGTTGTCAGGTGTGCGCCAGACATCGGCGTTCCGCAAGGGCGCTCGGCGATCGTCGAAATACGGCACTGGTGGCACTGAGGACCACGGCTCAGGAGGCGTTACCGGAAATGGTGGCGGCGAAACCGCAGCCGGGCGCCTCGCAATTTCAGCATAGGTGGGGCAGTGGCAGTCTCCTGGTAGAGGATGTGTTTCGACAGCAGGAGCCCTGAACGCCTGTTGCACCTCCTCGCGAAGAAGAGCAGAAATCGAACCTAGCGCAGGCAGCGAAGGGCTCAAAAATTTCAGAACCTCTTCCCGCACGATGGTGCGAATCAGTTCGCGCAGATCGTCAGGGTGGCTCCCGGAGGTAGCAAACGATGCGGTGACAGCAGCAGCATCCATGAGCCAGTTGTAGGTCGCAGAACGTTGTTGCAGCACCTTTTCCATTGTTGTGGCCTCTGTAAGGAATGCAGCAACGGTCGATAGCGGGCTGCGCACGAGACCTGCGAAAAGCTGCTCTTTGACGCCACGCATCAAATTCCGGAGTTTCTTTTCCTTGGACATGGCCGGGTCAGCTCTTCTGAAGAAGCGCGTCATGTCCTCAACGTACATTTGAACACCTGCGTTCGGCAGCTGGATGCGAGATTGTAGTGCACGCTCTGATCGTTCGCGACGATCCACGCTTGTGTAGGCCTCCAGCACCCGACGACGGAACTCATGCCACAAGATTAAAACGTCCTCTCGGTTTTCAAACCAGGTGCGAGCACCATCCTCGAGGCTGAAGTAAACGTTCCGGAGTGTGGCTGCGTCGTCCCATTGGTTAAACGCAGCTACGCGTTCAAAGTGAACAAGCCAGTCATCCAAATCCTCAAAAAGTCCCCCACGGAACGTCTTGGGAATCCGCGGAATCTACACTACAAAGTGCAGTGAGATGGCGCGGCAGCAGCGGTTTGCAGAGGAGGAGCGGCTGTCGCCATGGCGCCGCTCTCTAATAGTCCAACCTCCGAAGGCAGTCCCTGGATCCTCCCACTGAAGCGATGTACCAGGGTGTCGAGCGGTACAGGGCTGGCGCGACGGCTGCCTGGAGGGGTCTCTTGCATGGGCTCACGGGTACCCAGCACCTGCACCAGACTGTAACGTACTTGTTGACGAAGGGGGCTTTAATACCAAGTGCGAAGACAGACAAGGCCACGCAAGCTAGGGCAGGAAAAGCGACAGATTCCACACGGCGCGAGCCCTACTTCGTCGTCGTCAGCTATGCGCCACCTGGCAATACTAAGTGGCAGTATGTTGTTTTAACCTAGCGAAGGCTTGCTCATGCATGGACATACACTCAACGGTATTACTAGATCGTTTCTTGGTTAATGACACTAACAGGTCTGCAACGTCCGCGTAATTAGGTGTAAACTTTATAAAAACCACTCAACTCAAGAAACGATTGTACTTACTTCTTAGTTCTCGGTGGTTGAGTTGCTTGCATTTTGCCCACCATATCTTCCTTTGCCCCTCTACGTACTGGCATCTTCCAGTTCACTTCGGCATCGTAACACTTTGTGCCCCAGCAACATTTACAATAATCAAGTCATACAGTGGGTTCTCTGTTAACCATCCTTTATAATCTAGGGTCGACGCATCCTTTATAATATAGGGTATGTGTTTGTTATCAGACTGCCTTTGATCCGCACTTATGCCCTTCACTGCGTTGACCTTATCATCGCGTTTACTCACGTGCGACTCCTCCACCCGCACTCTTTTCGGGTATAGAGCGCAAGCAACTTTTTCGCGCGGTCGCAGTATGCACTCTTTCGTTTGGTGTCCTCTCCTGTTGCAGTTCTCGCCCACTGGCGGAGCATGTTCACGCGGATCACCTAAGCGGCAGTTGCCCGTGCAATGTCCTACACGATTACGCAGGAAACTTCGTTGTGAATTTCTGGACACCTCCCCAGGGGCTATAGATCGAGAAAAATCAGACTCCTGTTTGACTGGTTCATCCTTCATGTTGGTTAAATTCTTAATTCCTTGTGCCTCCATGAACTTTCAGCCGCGTCACTGTCTTTGCTCAATAATTTCAATTTTCTTTCCTTCAAGAATATTGCAAGCTTGGAGCTGCAATGCATCAAACACAGTTCAGTAACTACGCGGTCCTTGACCCCCTCAGAAGCCTTCTCAGTGCTAAACATATCCATCCTACGATCGAAATAACTCCTCAGACGACATTAAAAATGACTGGCAGTCTCTGCATCCTCAGGTTTTGTGGACCGAAACTTTTCACGGAACCCATCTGCTGTCAACCGAAAACATTTAAGCAAAGTATCTTTCACCTTATCGTACTGCAACGACTCCGAAGTCGGCATTCGTCCAAAGACAATAGAGCCTCTTCCACGATGCACATACTCAGAGCCGTAGCCCACTCAGTTTCGGCGACCCCCGGCCTGGAGCTATTCTCTCGAACGATGCAGGTATGCGTCTGAGTCATCTCTCCTTTCATAAAAAGGCGCCATTAGCTTTCTAGGACAAACCTTACCTTAGGTGGTGGTGGTGAAAAACTTTTATTTACAAAGAGAGTTTGAGGGTCAAGAAACCCTACTACATGGTCGGTATCCTTAGTCCAGGACACCGCATGACGAGGCCCCGTCTCGCGCCCGCTTTACTAGAGCCCTTTGAGACTCCAGTGTGTAGCAGTTGAGGAGGACAGTCTCCCATGCCTCCCGGGTGGGGGTGGGGGAAGGGGGAAGGTGAGGATTCCGAGTACATGCCCACACCATGTGAAAGATATCGCAGATCTCTCCACAGTGCGGGCAGCGCCCATCTGTGTTCGGATCGAAGTGTTTTGCTATGGCAGGACAGAGAAGAGTTCCTGTCTGCAGGCGCCGCAGAGTTCGCTCCTCCGCCTTACTCAGCCCCTTGGCAGGTACTGGGTGTTATTGCGACAGCCACCTTAGCTTAGGCGCTCTGGAGCGCTCCCCATCTGCGGTCATAAGGCACCTTTCCTCTTCTGAACCCTGACCGCTCGTTAACTGCAACTTTAATTCTATCACCTCTCTTTCCACAGCCATTCTTCTAATCTCCCTCTCTTCCTTCTTGCTGGCAAGGGCTGCTTGTCTGTCGTCCTCCCCTTTGGCACGCGCTGCTCGGCGTTCCCCCTGTTCCTCCTCCTCTTTGACACACGCTGATCGTCTTTCCATCACCGCTTTGTCGCGTTCCTCTGCCGCTCTGGCATCTTTATACTGTCGCTGTCGTCAGTAATAAACAACTCCTCAGAATAAGTGCCTCCATACTCTCGGGTAACCCAGAGACTGCAGAGGAAGCTGCCGTAGCACTGGCTTGTGTAGGCACAAAAGCGAGGTACATCATCAGTGACTCCAAAGTTGCCATACTAAATTTCAGCAGGGGCCGGGTCTCCCCTCTATCGAACACAATTCTAAGCCGTCATGTAATAGACCGGAAAATTACACTAGTCCGGACACCAGCACATTTATCCCTGCCTGGTAATGAGACGGCCCACGAGTTCGCCCGAGGCTTTTCCTTCCGGGCCGACCCGAGCGAGGTGGTCTTTACAGACAGGGATCGCATGGTGACCTACAGGGAAATTACACAACACTATCGTTTGCAACGAGCTAGACTTCCTCCAGCGGATAGATCCTTGTCCAGATACCAAGCCATCAACTGGCGCCGGTTACAAACTTACACCTTTCCAAACCAGCCCTCTGGAGTCTTATTTACCCAGGGCAATTTTCAGACAAATGCGCAAACTGCGAACTTAGGGCCACCTTGGACCACATACTATGGGAATGTCCTCATGCCCCCCGGGAGTGACGAGGTATAAACACAAAAGATCAATGGGAGACCTTACTACTGAGCTCCGACCCGGCGACTCAGTTACAACTCGTCCGACTGGCCGAAGCCGCCGCCGAGAGTCAAGACCTTTCGGCCGTCGTCTAGGCGGGTAGCCCTCTGGCTACCCTCTTTCTGTTGGACATTAAAAGTTTTCCTATCCTATCCTATTATGCACCTGTGCTGTTTCTTCGCGCCGCCTTTTCACATATTCTTCAAATCTAGTTAGCGAGTCCTCCTTAGGGAACCCTAATTTCAGCACCGACTCTAAAATAACCTTGAAGTCCATTTCTGCTGATAAGTCAACACACCCACAAAGCTAATGGTGACTAATGTGTCTGAAATAGAGTCCTGGCAGGCTCGCCAAATATTATCACACAAAATGTGCCTTCTGTGTTGAATGGTAGGCGCTCTGTGTGCGTGCAAACCTATAAACAGAGAAATGGCTTTAAACATGAATGAACAAAGAACAAAACGGCGCGCTACGCGCACACAAGCATAATGCTACAGACAACCACCTCAGTCCTACCAAACTAAACGTCCTCATGCATAAACCACAAAGTCACACTCATTCACACTTGCTACCAAATGCAGGTGGTGCGACGCTATCTCGGACGCGGGGTACGGACAAAATCCCAGGTGGTACCTTGTTTCAAAAGACACCGCTCCTCCGTGAGAGGAGTGTTGTGGGGAATCAGGTGAAGGGAGTTGGTGCCCCCACGTCCCTGTAGCTGGATCTGGGTGTTGGAGTGTCCCCATACCGATGACAAGGTCCAGGAGGTAACACCCGCCGCTGGCCTATATTTATAGTCGTTGACGCAGTGCTAGCGTTCCGAAGACGGGGTAAGCGTAGTGAACCAAGGGACCGGGGAATCAGCCTGTGGGTACCACTCATGGTCAGTAGCCCTCACGATCGAACATCTCTGGCAGCAGCGGACGGCCCCGCATCAACATCTTCACCTAGAACGTTCCTCCCCCTGTACACGTTATTGTGTTGTTGCGACTGTTGGAAGGATTAAAAGGAAAGTGCACGGGCCTGCCCACTGGCTCGGGCTGAGCCACAACTACTGCCACGTGCAGCCAGAGGAGAATTGAAAGATGTTAAAGATTGAAAGAACATACGCGCGTCGCAACAACAGCGTCCGCCGAAGCGTCGACCCCAAGCCCTCCTGTACATGTTGTTGTCGTTGTTGTTGTTGTTCTTGTGACTGTCAGCAGGATGAAAAGGAAATCACACGGGCCTGCCGACTGGTCCAGCCGAGCCACCAACGCTGTCAGAAACGGTACGTGCTTCTCCTACCCAATCTCTCCTACGGCCACTAATCTGCTTGAAAACCGACATAACTGCCTAAGGAGGACAGGAAAGCCGCCCATTACGGGCATAATCCCACCTATTGTGAGAGAAGAACAATTATCGGACCGAGACGCCAAGCCGCACAGCTAGGCCGCACTAGGATTCCTCCCCTCCGCCGACTCCATCGGCGACGGCAGCCGTTGTCATGGAGGTAACGGTTGAAGGCCGCACCATCACCGCGGAAGAGCAAAACTCAAGCGACTGGACACCGGTGCTGTATAAAGCCTACGCCTCCCGACCAGCCAGTTCGCCGAAACCTTACTGCTCCGACAACGCTACCTCAGACGCAGCTCACCCGAACGCCAACAACGCGTCGCGCCACGCAGCAGCCGTAACCGGCAGCGGCAAGACGCCGGCCCGTCTACCACCTGCGACTAAGGAGGCTCGCCTCGCAGTACAGCGGAGCAAGCAGCTGCCACCACTCCCACCTAACGCTATTCGAGTAGTCGTTCGCCCGCGAGGTGAACTACGACTCCTAGATATCCCAGCACCCCGGCTCTTGAAGACAGTGCAGACCCAGCTCGATATCATTCCACCGGACGACTTCTGCCTGCGCGTCCACCCGACGAACAATACTTTCACCATGGCAACCACACATTTCCCAACAGTCGAGACCCTCAAGACATTGACCTCTCTCACCATCGAAGGCAAAACATATCCCTGCGCGGCATACGTAGCACCACCACCGGGGGCTACCAGAGAAGTCATCACGAACGCCTATGACGACGAGACGCCGACGCAACTGTACCACGACCTGGTGAAAAGAAATCCTGAATACACCATTCTAGCAGCACGACGCATGGGAAAGACACACTCCATCCTGATCACCTTCGACGAAACCACAGTACCTCACTCCATCAAATACATGGGAGCCATCCACCGCTGCACCCCATACCGTGGCAGTCCGGATGCCTGTACTAACTGCAGACAGCCGGGTCACCGCCACGACGTATGCCCGAGTCCCAAGACAAATATCTGCCCCCGTTGTGGAACACAACACTCCCAAGAAGACACACTTTGCACGCCCAAGTGCATTCTGTGCGAGGGCCCACACCTGACAGGCACGGGATCCTGCAAGGGACGCAACATCCACCAGCCACGGAAACAGCCAAACCACCCACAAACGCAGCAGCACGACTTGGTCCTATCCAGAGAAAATTTTCCCCATTTGTCATCCGGACTCCTACAGCCCAACCAAAACAAACCAGCTTGGTCAGTGCCGTTGAAACAAGTCTGGGACACCTCCGCCTCTTCACACAGGCACACGACATCCTTGCCTGCACAACCCAGTCTACAACAAGCCCTGGCAAAATCTCAGGAGGAGGCAGCAGCGGCTAAAGCAGAAGCTACAGCAGCCCGAGCAGAAGCCGCCGCCTTGCGTCAACACATCGCCAAGCTGGAAGCCCAGATAAGTGCTCTTGCCGCTGGTTCTACCCTTCCACCTGCTCCCGCTCCTACCACATCCCAAACTCCTCCTCCCAACCCGCCTACCGCCGATACCTCGTCCTCCCACTCCGAGCCTAATTCCTCTCCTGATTTGCTAGCAATGGAGGCTGACACTGATCCCTTTACAAATTCACCTCCGTGCACAACGCCCTCTCCCTCCACACCCATCTCACTAAACAACATACCAACCCTGCTTGAATCATTTGCAGCTCGCTTTGAGGCAAAACTGCAGGAAGCTATAACTCGCATCAACGAGGAATACACACCCATCAAAGACGCAGTAATCCGCATAACACAAGACAACGCTATTCTTAACCACCGATTCGATGTGCTAACTCAAGGATTCTCTGAACGCTGTAACGATCTTGAGTCCCGACTCCTAAAGCGTGACCCCACACCAAACAGACGCAAGAAGCCCAAAGCACCGGAGGAACAGACCAACCCTATCCCTACCATAGTTCAGGGCTCCCAACCCCCCGTTACAGCTCCCTCCTCTATAGATTGTCATGATGGCAGTTCCACTCCGTAATCTTACACTCTGGCAGTGGAACTTCCGGGGATTTGGTCACAAGCGTCACGTAATCCACCAACTGCTGTCCTGCGCTGCAGGACCCGACATCCTTGCCCTGCAGGAACCCTCAAACCCACTCACCCTACCCGGCTATGCTCCTGTTCTGCCCACATCCCCCACACCCCCTCGGGTAGCATTTCTGGTTCGTCGTTCAATCACCACCATCTCCCATTCCATAGTGATTGAAGACATTGATCACCTTTTTATTGAGCTTGTGCCGCAACACACTCGAGCGAACAGTGTCTTCATCCTAAATGTTTATAGCCACCCTAAGTGCCTTCAAGGTAACTTCGAACACCTGTTTACGCTCGCGAAGCGCATAGCCAACAAGTGCCCCTTACTCGTCGTGGGAGACTTTAACGCCCCACATACAGCCTGGGGTTACCCACACGACACACCGAAAGGACGTCGGGTATGGTTAGCCGCGCAACAAGCCGGTCTCTCCCTTCTCACAGACCCCACCTCTCCTACACGCACGGGAAACAGTGTCTGTAAAGACACTACGCCAGACCTCGCGTTCGCACATCGCCTCCCTCACGCCACATGGTGCAACACACAAGAGAATCTTGGTAGTGACCATTTCATCATCGAGATTCTCTTACACATTCAACTACATCGCAGGCCTCTCAGAGGCTCCACTCTTACAAAGTGGGACTCTTTCCGCTCATGTAGAACAGCACGCAATTTCGTCCCCATCACGGACATCACCGCATGGACCGAGCAGCTAAAAAGCGATGTCCGATCCGTAACTTGTACTCTACCCGAAGACTGCCCAAGCGACACAATTGACTCCCGCCTCCTACATTTATGGGAGGCTAAAACAGGCCTAGAGCGCCGCTGGCAAAGGCAGCGATGGAACCGGACACTTAAGCGTCGCCTCGCCCGCCTTAACAAAGAGATAGAAACACACGCAGCGAATCTTTCACGTCAGAACTGGGAATCCATCTGCAACAAGCTTGATGGCAATATGAGTGTGCCTCAGACCTGGAACCTTTTTCGGCACTTAATAGACTCCACTCACTCTAAGACTGCCCAGAGACACGCCCTCACCAAACTGATACATACTTCAGATATACCTCCACCAGACCTCCTCCAAGACCTTCGAAATCAATACTTCCCCACATACCCTCCTGCACACCACCCTGATTATGCAGGCCCCCCTAACGACCAGCTTGACCAACCCATAACAGAAGCAGAGGTCCAGGCTGAACTCCAGACGCTTAACACGTCCTCAGCCCCCGGCCCAGACGGGGTACATAACAAGGCTCTCAGGAATCTCGACGCACAATCCATTGCTGCACTTACAGAATACTTTAATGAGTGCTGGCGACTGGGCACCCTCCCACCACAATGGAAAGAGGCAAGAGTCATTTTCATACCCAAACCTGGCAAACCTCTGCTTACTTCTAACCTCAGACCCATCTCCCTCACATCTTCTGTTGGCAAACTCATGGAGCATGTACTCCAGCGCAGGCTTTGCCAATACCTAGAAAGCAACAATCTCATGCCCACTAGCATGTTTGGATTTCGACCAGGGCTTTCCACACAGGGCGTCTTCTTGCAGCTAAAACATCACATTCTCGACTCACAGACATCCGACACTAAAGCTATCTTGGGGGTGGATCTCAGTAAGGTATTTGATAACGTTACACACTCAGCTATCCTAGAAAACCTTACGACCCTGGGAGTCGGCGCCAGGATGTACAACTACATCCGAGACTTCCTCAGCCACCGCACAGCCACGCTCACCTTCGGCGACCACAGCCTACCAGGGATCACGCTGGGAGCACGAGGTACGCCCCAGGGAGCCGTCCTCTCCCCTATTTTATTCAACATAGCACTTCTTCACTTACCACAACAGCTAGCTCAAATTCCCGACATCCATTTCAGCCTCTACGCCGACGACATCACTCTCTGGGCAAACCATGGCAGCGATGCCGAAATAGAAGAACACCTACAATTGGCACTAACCACCATTGACGCATACGTACGGGAGCGTGGCCTGACCTGCTCCCCTTCAAAATCGGAGCTTTTCCTCTACCGGCCCAAGCAACACGGTTCAGTCAATGCACCCATCTCCCTCGCCCTAGGTACCCATCCCATCCCACTAGTACACAAAATCCGCGTGCTAGCCCTTAGCAAAAACTAATACGTTTGGAATATACGGAGGTCTATTTAAAATGTATTTTAAACATATTTTGTATTTATGAATGCACTAAAAATATGTAGGAAATACGTTTCTGAAATTTTATGCTTGGTATTCGAAATATATTTTTAAAATGTGCCAAAAATACCTCACTTAAAGCATACTTCGAGCACTTTTCAAATACATGAAAAAATATGCATGCAGTTTTAGCATCTTGTCAGTGTATTAAAAGTGTATTTTCGGAAATATGAAATTAATTCATCGAAAGTATACTTCAATTCTAGAAAACGGGCAGCCCTTGTAAACGTATATGTATGCAGTTTTAGCATCTTGTCAATGTATTAAAAGTGAACTTTCGTAAATATGAAATTAATTCATCCGAAATATATTTCAATCCTAACAAACGGGCAGTCCTTTTAAACGTCTTTGCACACTTCTAGCTGCCATGAACAGTCGAGTGCTCGAAATCGTGTTTCGGGAAATGGCATTTGCGTGTCGTCAATGTATTTGAAGTGTATTTTCGTAAATACGTAATTAATTCGTCCAAAGAACAGTGAAATTCTAGCAAATTGGCAGTCCGCATTAGCATATTTGCAGCGCACTACAAGCTGTCGTTGAACAATCTAATGCTCAAAATCGAGTTTCGGGACATCGCATTTTGGTGCTGGCCATCTATTTAAAGTGTACTTTCGTAAATACGCAATTAATCCGTCTGAAGTATATTTAAATTCTAACAAATGGGTTGTCCGCGTAAACATATTTGCATTACACTTCAAGCTACCGTGGAACAATCTAGGGTTCGAAATGACGTTTCAGCGAAGAGTGAAAACTTTCCCTTTCTCGTCATCCTTTCGTTTATGGTAACTTCTAGCAGGAAGGTGATCAGCACTTATACCCCTGCTACACGGGCGCTTCGAATGCCTTCCAGCCGAATGTCATCTAACGATGCTACACGTGTTCTGCATAAGGGAGTGCTTGAAGATAATATTACGCCAATGAATATTAACCGCGTCAGCATGAAATTTCCCCGGGAGTGCGCCGATGAGGACGACTGCACTCATACTGTTGTTTACATCGCTTGTTTACATAACATAAAACGCAATCTGCGCTTTGGTTCTAATAAACAATCTGTTTTCTTTTTTACTGGTTGTACTCGTGATTGTTTACGCAGTGCTACAATGTGTGGGAAGCGATGATGCGATCGCACGCCTGAGAAAGCCGGGTTATTGGCATCGCGCAGGACTGGCGCTTCTCGCTTCTTGTCCCGGCTTTCTCCGACGTGACCAGTACTTTTTTTTAAACTACTTTATCCAGAAGTATGTATGGCGACTGTTCGCTTTAACTGAAACGGCCTAACTTGTTATCCACAAGCTAGCGACGGCGACGACTGCTGCTGGCCGTAAAGCACGGCTCGGCAGTCTGGGTCACACCGGCGATTCCCGTTCATCGTACGCGTGCCCTGCGATGTAAGCAATAGTTGATTTCAGGTCACTGTTGCCAAAACTACACCTGGTGACCATTTGCATTCGCTAAAGCTTGTGATTCGCTCTTCACAACCGCCGAAATCACAGATCCAACCCTGCGAACTCGCTGGGCCTAGTCGTCGCGGAAGGGAACAGAGCCGTCGTCGATTGAAACTGATTTGGCAAGCGCTTATCGCTGGTGAGTGTTCAGGTATGCACACGTGAAATATAGCCGTTCGTTTCGCTCGTTTAGAAGCGCGAGCATACACACACCGCCGCCTCATCACCGTGCTCTCGCTCAGCCGCAGACAAGGCTGACCGTCCGCCGACCGGATTCGTCGGTGTCGTTGGCCTGAAAAACGTGTCCCTCTAGAATCATATTATAGTAAACTAGATATTTCACTATAATTACATGCTGTTGTTCAGCGTGATATATACTGTCGTTGTCGGACTAGTGTGACCGCCGTCGTCGTCGTCGCTGTACACTGAAAACGAGCTGAGGCTTTCGAATGCGTTTCGAAAGTGTCGTGCAGCACCGCGGCAGTCCATCGAGTCCGAATGTCATTCCTATTCTCGAATGCCATTCCACTCAATGTCATTCGAACATTTCCGTGTGAGAACGTGATATCATTATACCAGCAAAAGCGTCTTGGGTACTTCTGGGTCCGAATAAGCCAGCGGAAAGGACCCCGTGTGGCAGGGCAGACCGGCTCCCTTACACGCCCATGTATCTGTTGGTTGACAGTTCGACTCCTGACCTGTTCCTGACGCAAGTTTCAACTAGCAATTCCGTTCTCAATTAATCCCAGATTCGAACGCGACCAGTAGGGTATTTCTGCGATAATTTGGAATCCCACAGTATTTGCGCAAAAAAAGGCATCACCGTGCAAAATAGTGCGTCGCTTTCGCTGGGTGTATATACGGCAAGCCAAGTATAGCGCTTGTCGTAGGATTTGTTGTTTGCTGTGTCGCTGTCGTCTTGGTATGCTGTATGTAGGTATCTGCCGTTCCCATTCAATCACGTGACCTTATAATATCAGACTCCTGTTGATTAATGATAAATACCCGTGTACGATTTGTTCTCCAGTTGATGAATTAACCCGTGTCATTCCATGGAGCCGCCCAGTAGACTTTTTTTAAGCCCGAGTAAACACATTTTTAATGTATTAAATGTATATTTTTAGTATATTTCTAATGTATATTTTTATTATATTTTTAATGCATTATAAATATGCTAAGCGGGCAAAAATGTACTTTTCACGTATTTTTAAGAACGTTTAAAATATTATTCCTAGTATACTTAGAAAGCATTCGTATTGCAGTTTAAGCATAGGGACAAAAAAATGCGAAATAAATATGAAATTAATACAATACGTTTGAAATGCATTTTTAGCACATCCTCTTTTTCGCTAAGGGAGGACTGGTTCTCCACTCCCACGGTGCGCACGGAGAAGTCATAAAGACACTTCAAACACACGCTCAACACACCACTCGACTGATTCGCCGCATAGCGAACCGCAGGGCTGGCCTACGCGAGCGAAACACGACTCGCCTCACCCAGGCTTACATCATAAGCCGCACAACATATGCCCTTCCATACTTACCCCTCAAACAGAAGGAGAGAGACCGGGTTAATGCGCTCTTACGTAGTTGCACGAGAACGGCTCTACGTCTTCCCCCCAGCACATCCAACGACCGACTTCTCAAACTAGGTGTACACAACACCTTTGAGGAGCTAAAAGAAGCTACCTTTATGGCACAACTATCCCGTCTATCCAGCTCAGAGGCTGGTCGTACTTTATTGTCCCAGTTGAGCCTGACCCCAATTACAGAGCCTACCGAGGGGGTCCCCCTTTCTGCTACCCTCCGCTCTAACCTCAACGTAACCCCCATCCCCAAGAACATGCGCCCTGAGCGAGACAGGAAACGCAGAGTAGCAAGGGCTCGGGCCCTTCACAAACAGTATAGCGAGGACCATGAGGTGGTCTACGTGGACGCAGCGGAATATACGACAGGCTCCCGTATGGCTCTGGCGGTAGCCGACAATAATGCAAAGCTTCTAACCTCCAGCTCAATCATTACCAATTCGACCACAGAGGCAGAAGAGGCAGCCATCGCGCTTGCTCTCATTTCTACATCTGCCACAAAAATTATCTCCGATTCCAAATCTGCAATTTTAAATTATGCGAAGGGCTACATATCCAGCACCGCTGCTCGTTTACTACGTTTCTGGCAGCCCCGGCGCCTCACCACCCTCATCTGGACGCCAGCACATGCTGGCCTCCCTGGCAACGAGGAGGCTCATTCCCTAGCCCGAGGTCTCACATTCCGGGCAGGAGTCGAGCCCCCTCTACGAGCCTCGGAGCGCCTGCTCTCCTTCCATGATATTCTCTCGTACTACCGAGACAAACGAAGGGAATACGCACCCCCAGCTCCATCCCTCACCATACCACAGGCTGCACATTGGCGACAACTACAAACCCGAACTGCTCCATACCCAATACTGCTGCATGCCCGATACCCAGACCAATTCCCGTCATCATGCAAACTTTGCGGCAAACCAGGAGACTTCTTACACACCCTCCTCACATGCCCCACCTTCCCTCATCCCCCATCACCAACCGCGGCGGAGTCTTACTGGGAGCCTCTTCTGACCAGCTCGTCCGCTCAAGACCAGCGCCGGATCATCTCCAGCGCTCACAGTAGGATTGCGCTCCAGGGATTATCCTTCGCGTTGTAAGGGTGCCTCCTCCTCACATTGAGGAGGCATCCAAGTGCCATGTAGGGAGCTTCGCCCCCACGATCTACATCATTGGCAATAAGTTTCCACCACCACCACCAACGCTGTCACGCGCAGATAGAGGAGAGTTGAAAGATACCAGAGGAAAGAGTGAAAGGAGACAGACGCACGTCGCAACAACCTCTTGTTGTTGTTGTTGTTGTTGTTGTTGTTGTTGTTGTTTTTGTTGTTGTTGTCGTTGTCGTTGTTGTTGTTGTTGTGACTGAGATAAGGATGAAAAGAAAATTGCACGCGTGCCTGCCTACTGGCTCAAGCCGAGCCACCACCGCTGCCTCGTGCAGATAGAGAGTCAAAAGATCAGAGGAAAGAGAAAAAGGAAAGAAAAAACGCGCGTCGCAGCAACAACTGCGTCCGTCGGAACGGACGCTGCTCAAAAAACAGATAAGCGGCCGAAGCCGCGCTCGCCGAAGCGAGAACAGATACACACATCCCTCTTGTACACGTAGCCACCTCTCCTTTTACATCCTCCTTGGTTCAGTGTTTTACTCATCCTTCTTCTTTTTCTCTCGTGACGCCATATCTGCCCCAGCATCGCTTCTTATGCAGTTCTGACGGCAGTCCATGTGGCTCCCTCCGGATCGGCTGCTTGATCAACATCGACATCAGTGACAGTGCCCTACATGTGCCATTAAGCCTGAGGACATCATCATCATCACAAATGCCTACCAACTTCTTCAGAGATCTCAGTGGGTACGGGGGCTTTGCTACGATGCTGGCCGGAAACCCGTTTCATTCCTGTCTTTTGCAGCTCTCAGCCCAAGTCAGCAGGTGCGCCTTACGGTGCTTCAGTGATGAGTACAGCAGCTTTTTCCAAGAGCCCGTGTCTGATGCCTGCCCCAATACTGCTTCTTATGCCATATTGATCCAAATCCTCGTTGTGCCCTTCGGTTCGTCCCCTTCATCGACATCGACATCAGTGACACCGCCTGACATAAATGCCTACTACCATCTTCAGGATTGCATATTTCATGTTGGCTTTGCTACAATGCTCGCAAGGACCGCGTTTGATCCCTGCCTTTTGCAGCTGTCAACCCCACTTGGCAGGTGCGGTGTATCTACGCCTTATTGGCGCTTCAGCAATGATTTCAGCAACTTCTTCCAAGAGCCCGTCCCTGATATCTGCCCCAATACTGGTTCTCAAGCCATTCTGATGCAAGTCCCCGTGGCTCCCTCCGTGCCCTCCTCTTCATCAGCATCGACATCAGCGACACCGCCCCACATAAATGCTTACTATCGTCTTTATGATTTCAGTGGTCATGGGGCCTGGCTACGGTGGAGGCCATAAACCCGTTTCATCTATGCCATTTGGACCTCTCAACCCTACTCAGCAGGTGCTCTGTTTCTAAGCCTTATCTGTGCTTCAGCGATGACTCATGCTGCTTGCTCCAAGAACCTCTACCTGATATCTGTCCCAATATCGTCTTTTAAGCCGTTGTAATGCAAGTCCTCATGGCTCCATCAGGATGCTTCTCTTCAGCAACATTGACATCAGCCAAAACACCCTACATAAATGTGTTAAGGCGGAGGCTTGGGCAAGTTGGTACATCATATATAAGTAAAACAGCGCTAGACACGGGAATGAAGTAAGAACAACACAACACAAGGCGCTACTAGCAACTCGATTTTTATCGAGTTGCTAGTAGCTTACATAAATGCCTGTCACCTTCTTCACAGTTTTAAAGGGCACAGAGCTTTGCTACGATGCAGACAACGAACCCATTAATCTCTGCCTTTTCCTGCTGTCAACCCTACCCAGCAGGTGCGCTCTTTCTACGCCTTATCGGTGCTTCAGGGATGACTCCTGATGCTTGCTCCAAGAGCCTCCTGGCTCCCTCCGGGATCGTACGCTTCATCAGTCGTCAACATCGACATCAACGATATCTCCCTACATAAATGCCTACCACCGCCTTAACGATTTCAGTGCGCATGAGGACTTCGCTACCACTGAGGCAACGAACCCGTTTCATGTCTGCCTTTTTCAGATGTCATCTCTACTGAGCGCGTGTGCAGTTCCTAAGCTTTATCGGCGCTTCAGCGATAATTTCAGCTGCTTCTTCAAAAAGCCCAGACCTGATTTCTTCCCTACTATCGCTTCTTGTGCCGTTTTGATGCAAGTCCTCGCGGCTCCCTCTGGATCACCGGCTTCATCAACATCGACATCAACGACACCACGCAACAAAAATGCCAACCAATGTCTTCAGGATTTCAGTGGACATGGACGCTTTGCTACGATGCAGGCCGCAAGCCAGTTTCATCCCTGAATTTTCAGCTCTGAATTTTAGCCAGCAAGTGCGCATTATCGGTGCTTTAGCGATTATTCCTACTGCTTGTTCGAAAGGGTACCTGATATCAGCCCTAATACCACTTCTAATGCCATTTCAATGCAAGAACTCTTGGTTTCCTCCGGTGCGTCCCCTTCATCGAAATCGACACCAGCGACACTTCCTGACATATATGCCTACTGCCGTCTTCACGATTTTAGTTTTCATATTGGCTTTGCTGCGAAGTAGACGACTCCGTTTTATGCCTGCCATTTGCAGTTGTCATCACTACAGGGCAGGTGTGCGGTTTCTGTGCCTTTTCGGTCCTTCAGCGATTATTCCAGCTGCTTGAATAAGAGCCCGTGCCTGATATGTGCCCCAATACCGATTCTTATGCCTTCTGATACAAGTCCTCGCAGCTCCCTCAGGATCCTCTGCTTCACCAGTATCGACATCAGCTACACCGCACTACATGATTCCCTGCAACTCTCTTAACAATTTCAGTGGGCACGAGGACTTTGCTACGATGAAGGCCACCAATCCGTTTCATCTCTGCCTTATCGGTGCTTCAGCGATGACTTCTGCTGCCTGCTCAAGAGCTCCTACCTGATGTCTGCCCCAATACCACTTCTTATGCCGTTCTGATTCAAGTCCACCTCGCTCCCTCCGGATCCTCCGCTTCACCAACATCGACACCAGCGACATCACTCTACATAAATGCCTACCACCGTCTTCCTGATTCCAGTGGGCGTGGGGCTTTGCTGCGATGCAGTGCACCAACCGGTTTCATCTCTGCCTTATCGCTGCTTCAGTGATGACTTCTGCTGCCTGCTCAAGAGTCTCTACCTCATATCTGCCCCAACACCACTCCCTTTGCCGTTCTGATGCAAGTCCACGTCGCCCCCTCCGGATCCTCCACTTCATCATCATCGACATCATCATCACACTACATAAACGCCTACCACCGTATTCTCAATTGCAGTGGGCTTGAAGCTTTGCTGCGATGCAGTCCACCAACCCGTTTCATCTCTGCCTTATCGTTGCTTATCGTTGCGTATCTGCCTTATCGTTATCTGCCCCAACACCGCTTCCTTTGCCGTTCTGATGCAAGTCCACGTCACTCCCTCCGGATCCTCCGCTTCATCAACATCGACATCATCGACATCGCCCTACATAAATTCCTACCACCATCTTCCTGGTTCCAGTGGGCGTGGCGCTTTGCTGCGATGCAGTTCACCAACCGGTTTCATCTCTGCCTTATCGCTGCTTCAGCGATGACTTCTGCTGCCTGCTCAAGAGCATCTACCTCATATCTGCGCCAACACCGCTTCCTTTGCCGTTCTCATGCAAGTCCACGTCGCTCCCTCCGGATCCTCCGCTTCATCAATATCGACATCACCGCCATCGCCCTACATAAATTCCTACCACCATCTTCCTGGTTCCAGTGGGCGTGGCGCTTTGCTGCGATGCAGTCCACCAACCTGTTTCATCTCTGGCTTATCGCTGCTTCAGCGATGACTTCTGCTGCCTGCTCAAGAGCTTCTATCTCATATCTGCCCCAACACCGCTTCCTTTGCCGTTCTGATGCAAGTCCACGTCGCTCCCTCCGGATCCTCCACTTCATCAACATCGACATCAGCGATCTCATCCTACATAAATGCCTACCACCGTCTTTCCAATTTCAGTGGGCATGGGGCTTTGCTGCGATGCAGGCCACCAACCCGTTTTATCTCCGCCTTTTGCAGGTTAGTTACTGGTCTTCTAAACTTTCGGACTCGTCAAGCTCCAAGTGGTCGCTTTTTTTCCGTAGCCCTCTATCTGTAGCACCGATGGAAATAAAGATTTGATTTGATTTCATGTTTTTCTTATTATGCTTCTGTGCACACAACTGCTTTTCGACTATTCCTACGAGTGTTTCTCTGTGCTAGCACTATTCTTATCGGGAGATGTGGAATTGAATCCAGGCCTTAATCGGCCGCAGAGAATGAACAGGCAGTGAAGTTTGAGAACGGCATTTTTTCATTGCTCCCTGCCCTCAGAGAAGAGACTTCTAATATTCAGGACAGCCATGCACGCATCATCGGCTCAATCCGAACCCTCACAGACAATCAGGAGGAATTAAAAATAAAATGACAGGTATTCATAATAGACTGAATTCTGTCCAATGCAAAGAAGATGCGTTAGAATACGGTCAGAAGGACCTAGCCTTAGCGAAAGGATCTTTCGCTATATTAATCATGAAGAGCAAAACACTCAAGGCAACTCTGAACAATCTTAGTGATAGGTCCCGCAGGGATAATATAGTATCTGAGAATTGTTTTTAGATGAAGCAAATGAGACATGGGCTGAGTAGCAACACAAGTTAAAGATATAAGTATTTAATGTCCCAAAGTGAACCAGGCTATGAGGGATATTGTAGTGAAGAGCTCCAGAAATTTTTGCCGCCTTGGGTTCTTTAAAGTGCACTGACACCGCACAGAACACAGGCCTTTAGCATTTCGCTTTCATCGAAACGCGACCGCCACGGCTGCGATCGAACCCGTGCCTTTCGAGTCAGCAGCCGAGCCCATAACCAATGAGCCATCGCGGCGGGTTGAGGACAAGATTCCAGCTGTTATATGCGGCTTCGCAAACCAAACATCCGACATCTGTGGTCAGCAAAGAGAAAAAAAAAGACAGCATGCATCTTCTTGAGAAGCTGGCGAAACGGAAGCGGGAACTGTTGCAGAAAACAAGGGAGCGGGTGAAAGAACACGGCTATAAATACGTCCAGCACAGTAATGGCAATATACTGGTGTGGAATTCTGATGACCTGTCGCCTACAGTTGTATCGAAGGAATGTGAACTGGAACTACTATACGGCTCGGCTCTCGCTAGGTACATTTCGTTTTCGCACCCCTAATGGAACCGCTTCCTTCACACTCTGGCGAGACAATGTATAACTTCTCCCCGCCGTCTGATGTACACGCTGCGCCTAGTGAGTAGAAGAAAACAACGCCGTTGTTTCACATCAACGCACGATCATTGCGCAGGTGAAAAGCTTGAAGCATTTCTTTCCGCACTTCCGTTTCAACGTAATAACTGCCGCTGAAACTTGGTGTTAAAGTGGCTGCGATGTATTGCAGTTGCCGAACTACAACACGTATGTGTTGTAGTTCGGCAATAAGCGATAAGCGAGGAGGAAGTGTTATGATACCGACAGAAACGAATCTGAAGTGCAGCCATCCCACTTATTTTACTCACACTCAATCTTACTATGAAACACTATTCAGTGAAATACTACGCAGGCATGGGTAGAAACGTCTTTTCTGTTTTCTACCGGCCACCTAAAAGCAACTTTTTTCGTTTTTCTTGCATTCTTAACGAATACCTCCATTGCGTCACCGAAAACAACCTCAATCTAGTTTTAGTTGCCGATATCAACAGAAAATTTCTTTCACATTCCACTAATAGACTAGAGGATGAGTCCAGATTGCAATGCAATGGATTTATTTCGTCATAAATAAACCCACACGATTACAGGCAACGAGGGCAATTTCCGTTTTTTTTTTACCGACTCTCCAGCTGATCCTCTTAAGCCAGGAGTACTTAATGTCCATCCATGGTAAAACAGCGCGGAAAAAACACGAGGACGGAACAAACACGACAACACGAGCGCTGATCTTTCAACTGACGATTTATTACGCACATGTGTACATATATAGCATTCCCGCCAAACACTAAACAAAACAAAAAAACACTGCATCATCACTGAAAAATATTAACTCTACATATCTACAAATGCATGCTCCAAAAAGGTGATTTCGCGGTTAGCCAGTGATAATGAGGGCTTACTAATGCATGCTGTACCCCCTTTGTCAATGTGATATGCCTCTACTATTTCCCTTACTATCTGATCCTTATGTTTGAAGATGACGGATGTCTGATGAAGCAATGGGGCGCACGTGTGCTCAGGTTGCCTGCAGTGAAGCGCCAAATTCGAACCGGCTGCCTTGTCCAAAGAATTATGTCCATAGAAGCGATCATCTTCCAATATACTTGATTACTGAGTCGGTAACCTCTCAAGAACAATGTATACTTCCAAAAACGGAATATTGGCGTTTTACACATGGCAGATTCAATTCCTTTCGTATGACATGCAGATGTTAACAAGAGTGTTGTTCGCAATAAAAAAGATAGATAACGGTTGCAGTGCTTTTTTAGAATATTTAAGTCCAAATATGAAACAAGCTTTCGTCTTGTAACCTTCAAAAGCCGCGCATAGCTCGAAATCCGTGGATAACCGTAAAATGCCTCAATATGATTAAAAGGAAAAGACCTCTAAAACCTCTCTATCCAAACCAGGGCACCGGATGATCTTCAACGATTTGAAACATACCAGACCCAGCCTAGGTATTTCCTTCGTTAAGAGAGAAAGAATATAAAAAAACTGTTCAATCAAGACTTCTTAAAAAGGAGTGGTCTTCTGGAACATATCAACCGAATTTTAAATGGAGGTGCCAAAGCTAGTGGCGCTTGTGAAACTTTAGTGTACAATGAACCTGTAAATGGGAAAAGGCTAGCAGATAAATTCAATGATTAGTATGTCTCTCAGGCTGCTGGAAATGACGACCTAAAGAATGTGAATTGTATGGACCTATTGATTGTTTCTACTGCATTCCTGTCACGTGCTGTTGCGAATGAAATCAAAAATTGCCTTATGACTATGCAACTGTAAGGTATTTGGCACTGTTCGCCTGAAAATGTATCCAATTAAACATGTAGCTCATGTAATTACTCGAATGTTAGAATATCTTTTTATTCGTTGTATCGAACATGCAGTATTCCCTCCAAAATGCATGATTATTCATAAAAGTGGAGACAAAACATTTCGTGAAATTGTCGATCTATCTCCATAACTATTGTCAGATGTTGTGTTGCACTATCCCGCATTTATTACGTAAGGAGTCGCCTTTGATGTATGATTGTTAATTGTGTTAGCCCGTGGTTTTTTCAAAAACGTTTCTTTGAATGTCATCCTGGGCTGTTTTGATTTTCCTATTCATGTGCGACAATGCCAAGCCCTGATAGCGTGCGTCGGCCTCGTCAAGCCTCCTGACTGGCTTTTGTAGCGATAGCTACACTACGCTAACTGCTTCGCGAGGTCAGCGTGGCTGCACGCCGATCCGTGGCACCACCGCTCCGCCAGCTTTGCGCATACGCAGAGTGACGTCATAGCCCGCAGCTGGTGTGTGCACGGTGCGCATCGCTGCAGCGCCAACGGCAGAGCATACGCCACCCGCCTCGTCGGTTGTGCGCATTTGCGGAGTGATGTCAGAGCATGCAGCTCGTGTGCGCGCCACACGCCTACATTACGCCAGAATTTCGAGCCTTCAGAGTGGCGGCGCATGGCTGGTCACGTGGTTGGCCACGTGGTGCGAAGCAGCTGCTGGCGGCGCGCCAGTGGGTGCATTTGTTTTTCAGTCCCGGACTGTCCGGGACTACTTGCGGACTCGAGTCCGGTATTTGTTTTTCTCGGGCAGCCCGAAAGCTCCGCCCACCTGCCTGCATCGCCATAGCAACGCGTTCGCTTTACGCCTAGGGCAATACGCGGGCTACTTGCGGCTGCGGGGAAGGCAGCAGACGACAGCTGCGCGCCACGCTGGCAGCCATATTGAGTTAGACTCCGGGCGCATTTTGCGTAGTTTTCGTGTTCCTGGAGGACGATATTGTTACGAAGACGAAGAAGAGGGCAGTGGCGCGGGTCGGAGCGCTCGCGCTAGGTCCACAGCCATTAAATCATATTATCATCTGTCATCATGTCCTCCTTTTTCTAGGCTTGCCACCTCGTAACATTTGGTGTGAGGTGCGGGGTACATCGTCATCCTGGTCCCTGGAGCATCGCCACCTTCTGCCCGCCTTCGTCGTTGGCCGAGGGGACCTGGACTCCGCCGCCGGCTCAACCCGAGCCCGACCAGACCAGAAGCGACCAGTCGCTTTCCCCAGCCCCGACCACAAGACACGACGACCAGGACCAGAGGCAGCATGACCCGACGATGACCCGAATCAAGACGGCACCCCCGCCCAAGCTGTCCGGCGAGTCCTTAATCCCCGACCTTCGGCTGTGGCGACCGACCGCTCTACCTGATGCTCCGGGGACAACCATTCACCAGATCATCTCGTTCATCTTGGTGGCAAGCCTTTCATCTTCTTCTATCCTTTGTGATCATTGTCATCGCCACCTCATCAATGAGAATTTACGCAATCGATCGGGACGATCGCTCGTAGGACCCGGGTAATGTTACGAAGACGAAGAAGAGGGCAGTGGCGCGGGACGGAGCGCTCGAGCTAGGCCCACAGCCATTAAATCATATTACCATCTGTCATCATGTCGTCCTTTTTCTAGGCTTGCCACCTCGTAACAATATCATGCGTTAAACCTTCACATGAGCTCCGTAGCTGCTCTCTGAGCCATCATAATTCTTTTTGTTCTTACATCTTCGTTTATTTTCTTGAAATCCACCGCACACGGACGCGCGTTCCCAGCTGCGAGCGTGTATTATTTGCTCGTGTGGTCAAGAGATTCTTGTTCGCTTGTTTTGCGACATGCTGTCTGCGCGCTCACCTGAAAGCATCGCAGGCGAGCCACGCGTATACTGGAGCAGCTATAGCGCTTGCTGTCAACATTTTTGCGAAGGCTTTCGTCTATCTGCCTATCCGCAACGAGTTGGGCTACTTTGTGCGAACTTCGCCGCAAGCAGTAGCGGCCGGCATACCCCCGAAGCTGAGTTCTGTAATGCACCTACGCTAAGCTGACAGTACGGTCTTCAAATCGACTCAGTATCATGACCGATCGCTCGATGTTGCTTCGGTGTCGTGGTGGCCATGGCTTGCGTCGTCTGCTAGTAGATGACAGCGTCCAGGTACGGTAATCGAGGGGGTGCCCGGCTCTGGCGTCGAGTCCGCAAGCAGCCTATGGGAAGTAGGTGATGTGACCATGACGCTGTTTCCTGTCAGAGCGGAAGCCGAGACCTGTCAGCAAGTAGTCCGGGACTGGGAAAACAAATGCGGCCAGTGAAACCGAGCGGGGGAGGAGTGAAGGGGGGCAGAAGGGGGAGAGAGAGTGAATCCATGTCCAGGGTCAAAGATGACGAAGGAATGTCCAGAGAAATGGAGTGGCCAAAAACTAACTTTGCAATTCGACTGACTGAGTTCCACTCGGCCAGCTGTAGCTGTCGCGTCACTTCAGGTTTAACCAGAACTAAACCACAGGCATTTTTTGCAATCGCAGCGAATATCCTGATGTTGTTAAAGAAATATTGTATAAGAGGTGTGGGCGGCTGTGCTGGTGTGGGCGGAGGGGACTGGTGGAAAGGCATCAGCTACTTCGCTGAAGACATTGCGAAGGTCGGCGGTCAGGTATGGAGATGGCCAGAAATGGGGTGGCAGAAGTGAGAGTTGACGCCAACTTCCACACACACGAAGTTGTTAATGTGTGCCAGTAGCGCCGAGTGGTAGGGTGCAACCAAGAGGCCGGCAAGCGACTCGACAGGCGGGGCGTGCTTCTATAGCCTGAGCCAGTTTTCAGAGTCATGATCGTCAGTCCCGCTGAAGATAAAGACGGGGTCCCACTGCTGGAGGGAGCCAGAACAGAGGACTGATCACCTCACCTGTACGGCTTGGTTGTTGGCGTCTTCGTGCATCCTGAAGGTCGGTAGCGTGCGGCTGCAGAGTTCCAGGGTGGTTCGAGGATGAGAACCTGAACCTCACCAAATGTAACGGGGCTTAAGTTAGCGCTTAGGCGGCGGCCAATCCACTGCAGCGAAACACTGTCCCTTCTCTGTGATGGTCCGCGGGCTCTCATGGCAGTGGGGCTAGGCTAATGTCTTTCTTCTTCAAATATATATATATATATATATATATATATATATATATATATATATATATATATATATATATATATATATATATATATATATATATATATATATATATATATATATATATATATATATATATGCATTGTACTGGGACGACATGCTCGTCTAGAGAAAACCAGACCCGGGAGCCGGAGAGCAGCCCAAGCACCGACCAGCATCAGCCAGTTTCAATCGTCCACCGCGCGCGCTCGCTCGTTCTTTCCCGTAACATGTTGCCAGCAGGGGGGAGGAGGGGGGGGGGGGGGAGGGGGGGGCAAAACAGTCCAGCGGGACCAGTGCGACCGGCTACTGTGGGCGCTCTTCAAACCGCAGGCCAAGGGCGACGGAGACATATCTCTTTATATTCTAAGCATGCTCGGGAAAACTGTGGCCAGCCAGGTCTTCGAGTCGACACGGTAAGGCCCGTGGTATCGGAACAAGAGTTTCGAGTCAAGGCCAGCAGTGCGGATGGTGCGGCGAAGGAGAACCAAGTCTTTAGGTCAGAAGGGGGGGGGGGGGGGGTTGAAGCTGCCTCATGGGGTGCTTGTACACGCACATGCCCCCTGAGAAGGTGGCACTGGGCGCGAGGCGATCTCAAAGAAATCGCTTAGTGGAGTCCGGTGGGGACACAGCCGGATAGGGCAGGCCCAACTGCGTATAGAGGCGAATGCAAGGCGTTCTGCCATAAACGACCGAGAACGGCGTCACTTGCGTTGTTTCGTTCACAGCAGTTTTTACGGCGAAAACGGTTGCAGGAACAAAGCGATCCCAGTTTGTGTGTGACGGAGCGGTGTAGGACGCAAGTATATCGTTTAGTGTCCGCGGTTAACACGGACAGTGTCCCCAGGCCATTGGACTGGGGGTAGGTAGTGGAACGCGTAGTGCCAAAACCTTGAGGGGCTCGCTCAAACTCATCGACATATAGGAGCTCACACGGCCCGTGATGGGGCGTCGGGGAACACCCCATCGGAGAACGAGACGCCGTTCCACAAGCGAGAGGGCATGAGCGGACGACGTGTCAGGAACGGGCAGTGCGTTGACCCACTTAGAACAATGGTCGATCGCAGGCAGAATATACCGGTTACCGGCGCGTGCATTTGGAAACGGGCCCAAATAGTCCAGTCCAAGCTGCTAGAAAAGTGAACTAGGTGGCGGAAAAGCCTGTAGTGGTGGCTACGGTGCTCGCGTTGACGACTTCCTGTACTGACACGTCTGGCAGGATGCCAGGTGTTCCTTTACGTCTCTGAACTTATTGGGCCACCAAAAGCGCTCCGACAATCGTGCGTAGGTCTTTGCGCGAACACGATGACCAGCCGTGGGGCGTCGTGCACGCCGCGCAAGACCTGCGAGCACAGCGTTGTCAACACCCCTGCTAACCAAACGGAAGGTCGGCCACGGAGCCACTTCACGTGGCATAACAGGATATTCTCCACCCGATAGAGCCGGCGCAGTTTTCGGTGGCGTGTGCCGGCACCGATACTGAGGGATCGAATTATGGCAGCAATGTTGGGACCTTGCGCTTGCGCGGTCCTCATGTTCGTTAAAGCCGTCACAGAATGGAGATGGCAAGAAAGAAAGACGGCATTTTGTTGGGCACAGCTGCGCGGATGTACTGAGGTAAAATCATACTCTTGAAGTTGGTGGGACCAGAGTGCAGTTTTCGCATTCAAATGTTTGGTGAACTGCAGCCAAATGAGAGTGCTATTTCCCTTCACGATGGTAAAGTAAGGGCCGCACAGGTAGGGACGGAACTTCTCGACGGCCCAGACAACAGCAAGGTATTCGAGTTACGAAGAGTGCCGGCAGCGTTCACTGTCGCAGAGCTGGCGGCTGGCATAAGCTAGGACACAGTGGTCGGCAGACTCTTCTCTGCAGGAGGACCGTGCCGAGCCCATCTTGGCTGGCATCTGTGTGGACGGTTGTTGGGGCCGCTTCGTCATAGTTTGCCAAAATACGAGGCTCGATCAGGGCATTCTTGACATCAAGAAATGTGAGCTGTTGGGCCCGCGTCCAATTTCACGCAGCGTTTTTCTTCAGCCGGCCTGTCAATGAAGCGCTTCGCTTGGCAAAGTCAGCAATCAAGCGAAGGAAATTGGAATCCAATCCAGGGAAGCTTTTCAGCTCTTCGGGAGTGGTGAGTGTTTCGTAGGCCGTCAGCGCTTGTAGTTTTTCAAGATCGGGACGAATGTCTGTGCAGGTCCATGATGCTGACCCAAGTACGTCACTTCCGCGAAACCGAAGAAACATTTTTTTATTGCGAAAGCACTAGTACTCCCAAAAACGGCTTTTCGCGTAGCGGCGTCCTGTATCCACGTTTGACCTTTAGATGACCTATGAAGTCATACCAGGGTGAGAGATGGGCTACGAAGTCGAGTCGTCGCGCAGCGGCGGCTGGTAGCCACACGTTATCTTTGGCATGACCTCCGATGTCATACCACGCATAGTGACGTCATAACGTGACGTCATACCAGAATGTGGGATGGGCTACGAAGTCCAGTCGTCGCGCAGCGGCGGCCGGTAGCCACGCGTGACTTCAGCCGTGCTCCACCAGATGGCAGCGCCGTCGGCACGCCGCGCGGCAGCGGCGCCGAGCAGTTTGTTCTCAAAAAAACACTGTCGAGGCTGGGAATCGAACCAAGGCCTTTAGCATTGGAAGCGGAGACGCTACCACTCCATCACGAAGGCTCAGGGTTTGAGCATGAATAAAGGCTCATCAAGTGAATCCATGGGTGTCATAAATAGAATGAAAGGATTAAAAATAACAATAAGAAAAAGTAAAAATAACAAAAAGAAAACAAACAAAAACAACAAATACAATGAAAATAAAAATGAACAAAGGCGTGTCTAGTGAATACGGTGTCTTCGTTCACTCCCACCTTCCTCCCTTCTCGTTACGCCGAGGTTCAAGTGTTCGCCGAGACATGCGAGACAGATACGTTTCCTTTCCTCAAAAACTAATTTACCGACGAGCAAGGCGTACAGCCGAACAGGCGATAGCGTTCTGTGGACTCCCTGGCAGCATTGAAAGACACTGTAGCGTTCCACTCTTAGAGGCGAAGTTTAACATCTTAACCACACATCAGTGACGCTTTCGCTTCACTGCACTTCAGGTCAGCAAAGTGCCTCCCTGAATTTTTTGGTTTCAAGCGATGTCCAGCAGAGGTAAGGGCTTCAGGACAAGTTTGAGGCGTCTTTGGTGTTGTTCAAACGTAGCCGCATTGACCATTGCATCGTACAGGTAGACTATGGGATCACTCAGCCTCCAGTCGGCCAGGAAGGCGAGCGGCCATGCCGGCTACACGGAGGCGTTTCCTCGTACACGACACGTATCCCCAACCCGTGGCGCAGAGTCGCAGCCACGGCAGGTTCGGACGAAGTAGGCAATGACAGAGCACGCTAGGATACAGTTTATTGTCCTAACGCAAGGTAAATCACACTCCGCAAGAATGTTCGATCCGATAAAATAGAGGCTCGTAGCTCACCAAGTCGTCGTCGACAGGTGTTGGGTCGTCCGGGAGTCGGTGGACAGGCAGGGGTCAGTCGGGGCAGCTCGAGAAGGTTCGCGGCGAGAAAGAGCATTCCCAACGTGAGCTCCTCCTTTTAACCCCTTGGGCATTCCTCGCTTGGGGCAACCGGTTGCGTCGAAGGTAAGGTATTCACCCCTCCCCTGCGGGGCCAGTGCATTGTCGTAACGTAGCAACGTTGTTGGGAACGTGGAGAGTAGCCGGAGTGCCTTATCTACACATTCCCGGCGGCGCGCGTGCTCGTCTCGTGATTCCACGCGGTCACCTCTGTCGTGGGGACGATGAAGAATACCAGTGCATCCCACAAGACCAACGCCATAGTTCACTTCTATGGCCCAAGACGCGGTCCATGAGGAGTTAGAAGGTGGCCGGAGCGTTTGACAGACCAAACGCATGTGGTTAAACTGGTAAAGACCGTCGGGAGTCACAAACGCAGTCTTTTCCGCGTCTTCCGGATGGAGTTGTACCTGCCAGTAGCCGGAAAGAAGGCCCAAGGTTGCGAAGTATTAGAAGCGCTTTAGTCAGTCAAGGGCGTTGTCAAGGAGAGGTAGCGGGTACAGGTCGAGATGAGCAACGGCGTTGATTTTGCAGTGATCCGCACACAAGCGGATCGCCCCATCTATATTCCGCACTAGAACGAAGGGAGACGACCAGGTACTACACGAAGGGGAAATGTTGCTCTGGTCCAGCATGCCATGTGCTGCTGAATGACCCGCTGTTCGGCTGGAGCGACACGACGAGGTTGTGGTCGATGGGCCCGTGACAGGCAGTGTCTATCTGGTGGTGTGTCCAGGAAGTACACCAGAGTTCTTCGGCTCGTAGAGCGAACCAACTGCGGTGTTGCTTCAGTAGGGCCTTCAGTGCGGCGAGCTCCGCAGAGATAAGGTTGGTACGAAAATTAAGACTCCCATGGGAGGGCCTCCTTCATCATTGAAATAGGGACAATAGGGTTCCACCATCTTTTCACTCGACGTATGCCTAGAATGGCGTTGTCATCTTCGATCGTGGATTGAATAAGAAAACACGGGAAATGCGTAAAGCACTGCGTGACACAAAGTGAACGAAGACGAGCGAGTGTCAGCGCATGTTTCGCGGCTCTCTTCGTCGCTTTGCGTTCAACAGAAACACAGGAAAGAAAAACCTGTCCCAAAGAAAGGTGAGAAAGGCGGGGGAGTACCTCTGCATGGCGTCAATGCGCAGTGGCCAGGCACAGTGAACAAGTAGTTGATTCAAAGCCTCCTCGCCATTTCGGGGAAAGGCGCTGGGAGGGACAGGACAGTCATGGAGGAGCCCTGGAGGAAGGAACAAAGGCCGACAGAAAAACCGGTTATAAGCAGGTTTCTTTGTTGCGAACGGACCCAGGCAAAGCAGGGAAGGTGGTGGGGTGGCGAAAGAAAAAGACTGAAAAACAATTTGCGCAAAAGCGTGCCACTCGTGTGATGTTTCTGCGCGTGTTTTTGTTTTGTTTTGTTCGCCCCAGCACTGTGTCTCTTCTCCAGCCCGAATTTAACCTGTGGGATCGAACCTGCATCTTCAGGGACAGCAGCCGAGCGCCGCAACCACCGAGCCACCGCGGCGGCTAGTTGTGAACGCCATGCGCCACATGGTACACTGAGACGACGAAAGCGCTTGTAGTGCTGTCATAAGTGAAGCGCATTGAAACAAGCAAGAAAGGTTATACTGGCAGCTTTCTCCGCGGCGACCGTAGTACACCAGAAAAAAAAGCAAAGCGATATGGGCAAAAAAAGCACGAAAATATCCCAAGTAAACTGGCTAGTTTTTCTTGTTACTATGACGTTCAAACTGCGGTTCATCACGCTTAGCCTTTTTTTACGTTCGATGTAGGATATGCAGGCAGGCTAAATGTGAGAATGTCAACTCTTTTCGTGTACAACTGATGTGCGTGGGACTGTCAATAAGTGTTGCCGGGAAACTCGCTAATGCTGCATGAAGTTTTTGCATTGTGAAGCCCAGAGTAATCTGTGCAGGACTTACGAAGGCTGGCAGAGAAAATATGCTAGCTGTTTGCCCATACACAGCCGCCTTGGCTTTGTCAGGGTGCTGCACGCGAATCCACTATTGCGGTTCCCATTATTCACCGTCATATTGGCCACGTCTTTCATGCACGCACTGCATGTTTCGCCACTGCGCAGCCAACACTTAACCCTTTTCTACCAGATGTGAAGGATGCAGGCGGAAAAGATGCGGGAATGGCAAATTTGCCCATGCCTAGCCCAAGTATTTCCTATGCAGGTGTAAAGAGGAAGATGAGCAGCGGCGGCAGTCGCACAGCTAGCGCGCGGCGCGAGATCGCTGGCTGGATGACCGAAGCTCGGACCGGCATTTTGGCTAGCTGTCGTTAAGTTATTTCCCCGGATATCCTGCTACAATTTGGGGGAGGTGCTGGGTACAGCCTTTGGCCAACGGCCTGGCGCTTTGCAGCAGGACCATCGCTTCAGCTATGTCCACCGACGCAAGCCAGCCATCTTGCCTTTCGCCTACGCCCGTCGTTTGCCCTGGCGCTCTCCGACAGCGGGACCCAGCCATTTTTAGCGGGTCCAATTATCACGACGAGGAGGATTGGCTTGCCTCCTACGAGCGGGTAAGCGGCCACAACCGGTGGGACGACGCCATGAAACTGAACAACGTGGTGTTTTACCTCTCGGACGTGGCCAGCCTATGGCACAGGAACCATGAAGCAGACTTTACCACCTGGTCTGCCTTCAAAAGAGCCTTTTCTGACATCTTTGGGCGTCCTGCAGTACGCAAGCTGCGCGCTGAAGAGCGCCTGCGAGTGAGAGCCCAGCTGCAGGGAGAATCGTTCACGTGTTATATCGAGGATGTCATCAACCTCTGTTCAAGGATCGACTCCTCTATGTCCGAGGTGGACCGGATTAAGCATGTCCTGAAAGGCATCGAAACTGAAGCATTTCAGATGCTTATCGTCCGGAACCCTACCACCGTTGCCGAAGTATTCAACCTGTGTCAGCTACGATGAGCTCCGCAAGCAGCCCATTCTGGTGCCACCACCATCGGTGCAGCCTGACTCGCTTTCCAGCCTCGCTGTGACAACCTCTCACAGCTCGCTGCGTGACCAGATAAGACTTTGTACGTGAGGAGGTGGCTCGACAGCTGTCACTTCTTCACGGCGGTCAGGGGCCTCCCTCCAACCTGGATCCGACCTACAAACTGATTCGCGAGCAAGTGACCGAAGCGCTACCACCTGTTCGTTCGCCGGTACCTGCTGCGGTGCCGCTCACGTACGCCGAAGCCATCCGAAAACCAACGGCGGAGCTGTTTGTCCCGTTCTATCCTCCGACGCCGCCGCCTTCCTTTCCAACCCGACCACCTCCTGCTCGTGTCAACCCTTCGCGCACCCGTGACAACCTTCCCATTTGCTATGCATGTGGTGTGCCTGGTCACGTTACGTGCCTGTGCCGACGCCGTCTGCCACCACGCGTAGATGACCCCAGAACCTACGTCTACACGGCACCACAGCCCTCGCCACGTCCGTCGGCTGCCGAACAGCTTGATGCCTCCTATCGCCGCCCGTATTCTCGCCGCCGTTCGCCATCCCTGCGGCGCCGTTCTGTTTCGCCACTGCATCCTTATTACCCTATGCGCCAGGAAAACTAGTTGCCGCAGTTCCCGAGGCAAGGACTGCGTATTCGGCGACAAGCTCAAGGCCTCGTTTGTCCCCAGCGAATGTGCTCGACGTTTCTGTGGAGGGCCACACCGCATTGGCGCTTGTCGATACTGTCGCTGCTGTTTCTGTGATGAATGAGAAACTGTGCCGCGAACTTCGCAAAGTGACGGCGCCGTTATCCGGATTTTCGCTTCATACAGCTAATGCGCAGCGAATCTCGCCTTTAGCCGCCTGCATAGCCAGGGTGATCATTCAGGGTTCTTTATATACTATTGAATTCGTTGTTCCCTCATCGTGCTCGCATGACATTATTTTAGGTTGGGACTTTCTTTCCCAACATGAGGCCCTCATCGACTGCGCTCGCTCCGAGCTCGAACTTCTTCCGTGCAGTGCTACCTCGCCTACGTCATCTTCGTGGGGCAAACTGTCTGTGGCTGACGACGACGAGATTCCTCTATGCTCATCTGTTCCTGTCCCTCTCTCCTGCCTCACCGCATCTGACGGCGCCGTCGTCTTTACACCATCCGACGTCTTCATCTCTCGACACGGTCTGCCTCTGCCATCCGCTGTACTCACTGTTCAAGACGGCTGCAGCCTCATCCCGATATCGAACCCTTTTTTGAGCCCCTGCATATTTCTCCGTGGCGAATACCTTGCCCATATTCATCCCGTCGACTGTTTGTTCGATCTCGAACGTTGCGCCGAATCATGTTCTCTTGTTACTAATTCTCTAACTTTGCTCGCATCTCCCACTTTGGCCACAGACGATGCCTGTGCTGATTCCGTCGACGTCAGTCTTGCCACACCGCAACGCGCCCGACTTCTTCACCTACTGAACCAGTTTCGCTCTTGTTTCGACGTAGCTCAAAACCGACTCGGCCGCACGTCTACCGTCACCCACGACATCGACACTGGAGCCCACTTGCCGCTTCGTCAACGCCCGTACCGAGTTTCGGCAGCGGAACACCAGATTATCAACACTCAAGTGGACGACATGCTTCAGCGAGGCGTCATTCAACCATCCAGTAGTCCATGGGCCTCTCCTGTCGTGCTTGTGAAGAAACAAGATGGCACAATGCGGTTTTGCGTGGATTATCGGCGGCTTAACAAGGTATCCCGCAATGACGTTCACCAGCTGCCGCGAATCGATGACGCCCTTGACTGCCGCCTGGGTGCGGAGTTCTTTTCATCTTTAGACCTGCGTTCGGGGTATTGGCAGGTCCCTGTGGCGCAGGCTGACCGTGCCAAGACGGCTTTTGTTACACCAGATGGCCTGTACGAATTTACCGCCATGCCTTTCGGCCTTTGTAATGCCCCAGCTGCTTTCGAGCGAATGATGGACTCCATTTTACGCGGCTGAAGTGTACCACGTGCCTGTGCTACTTAGACAACATTGTCGTCTTCGCGCCTGATTTTGAGACGCACCTTCACCGCTTGGAGCACGTGTTGACAGGTTTAACTGCCGCGGGGCTCCAACTTAATCTCAAAAAGTGTCGCTTTGGCGCCCGCCAACTGACAATTTTAGGTCACGTCGTCTCTAAGGACGGCATGCTTCCTGACCCAGCCAAACTTCGTGCCGTCGCTGAGTTCCCCAAGCCGTCGACTCTAAAGGAACTTCGCAGCTTTCTCAGTCTGGGTTCTTATTTCCGACGTTTCGTCCGAAATTTTGCCTCTATCATCGCACCACTTACGAACATTCTTCGGGGCGCCAACAACCTGTCCGATTGGTCACCTGACTGCGACGACGCCTTCATCACCTTACGCCGGCTGCTCCCAGCGCCTCCCATTTTACGCCATGTTGCGACCCGGGAAGCATGGCCGGAGACCGGTGATGGGACAAGGAGGATGGGAGACTGGGTTTAGAGGAAGCTAACGTAAACTTTATACACTTATTTACATTATTTACAAAGAGGGACTGAGAATGACTCTCAGTGGAAGGGAACTTCTTCGTCGACCGGAGTCGACTGGAGCTAGCAGGCTTCTCTCGGCCACACTCACAGCCGAGTTAAATAGGGTTCGGATTCCCCAGATCCCTGGCTGGGGAATAAAATTCGAAGAGCACTGTCCAATCGGATGGACCGAAGTGGACGCTGGTGTTACCACCCACTCGCAGCTGGGTCGATGGGAAGGGGTAGATGCTGACTAATCCGACACAGCTGGAAAGGAATCTCCCGCAGTCTACCAGCAGGTGAATGAACGTGCTTCTCCGCCGGATGTCCAGAACACGAGTCGGGGACACAGCCGTCTTCAATTAACAGCCAGCATGACTGTGCGTAGCACCCCTCCGTCCTTCGATGACCCGGGGTATAGACTGCGCCTGACTGGCGCCGCCACGTCGCCTCCGCTTCCGCTGTGGTTGCCGCTGACAATGCCTCCTGCGTATCTCCGTGACTGTGCGTAGCGCCCCTCCGTCCTTCGACGACCCGAGGGTATACACTCGGCCTGACTGGCGCCGCCACGTCGCCTCCGGTTCCGCTGCGGTTGTCGCTGACAATGCCTCCTGCGCCTCTCCTGCTTTCGCCGCTGCTGCCGTGATCACCTCCGCTCAATGAAGACCGCTGCACTAATCCACTTAGGCTAGGAGGGGGGGGGCATCACAAGCACTACACCGCACCGCCGCCGTCGCGAGGTTGTCGGCCTTGTCGACTGTTCACGGTTGCTGCTTGATCGGGCGCACGTGGCCAGAAGTACAATCACGACAGTCACTTCGACCCCACTGCTCCCACTGAAATTCACACTGATGCCAGTGGCGTTGACTTCGGTGCTGTCGTTACGCAACGTAAACCCGGATTTCCCGAGTATGTCGTTGCCTACGCGAGCCGTGCACTGACAAAACCAGAATCCAACTACTCCGTAACCGAGAAGGAATGTTTGGCGATTGTTTGGGCGATCGGAAAGTTTCACCCTTACGTTTATGGCCGCCCTTTCGATATCGTCACGGACCATCATTCCCTGTGCTGGTTGGCCTCCTTGAAAGACCCTACAGGCTGCCTCGCTCGTTGTGCCCTACGGATACAAGAATATGATTTCCGTGTCATCTATCGCTCTGCCCGAAAACATAACTACGCCGACGCTTTGTCCCGCTCTCCACTGCCGCCAGACGTTGTCTGACACTCGCCAGTCGGTTGCGCTTCGCTGTCGTTTCCAACAGATACCATGGGCAGCGAGCAACAAAAGGACCCCTGGATATCTTCGCTTGTACATTTTCTCTCAAATTCCTCGGCGGAACGCGCGCCTCGTGCCCTACGCCGCCAGGCTGCTCACTTCGCCATTCGTGATGGTCTCCTGTACCGCCGCAACTACGTCTATACCGGCAGGAAGTGGTTGATTGTCGTCCCTGCCCATCTGTGGTCGACATACTGCACCCTGTTTCACAACGACCCGCAGTCTGCTCATGCCGGTGCCTTTAAAACGTACACGCGACTCCGTCTTCGCTATTATTGGCGCTGTATGTTCACCTACGTCCGCAAATACGTCCTCTCGTGCCTTGACTGTCAACGTCGCAAGCCGGCTCCTCACCACTCAGTCGGCCAGATGCAGCCTCTCCCTTGCACTTCCCGTCCTTTTGACAGAAATAGGATTGAACTCTACGGCCCTCTTCCTTACACTGCTGCTGGCAACCGCTGGGTTATTGTAGCCGTCGACCACCTCACGCGTTACGCCGAAACCGCGGCTCTTCCTGCTGCTACGGCACCACACGTTGCCTCTTTCATCTGGCATCACTTCATTATTCGCCATGGAGCGCCCCGGGAACTGCTGAGTGACCGTGGGCGCGTCTTTCTGTCCGAGGTCGTGGAATCTCTTCTCAAACAGTGTAAGATCACTCACCATACCGCCAGGGCCTACCATCCTCAGACTAACGGTTTGACGGAACGGTTTAACCGCACCTCGGGCGATATGCTGTCGATGTACGTGTGTTACGACCACTCCGACTGGGACCGGATCCTGCCGTTCATCACCTATGCCTACAACACCGCCACGCAGACCACCTCCGGATTCTCGCCGTTTTTTCATCTCTACGGGCAAGAACCTTCCTCACCGCTCGACACAGTACTTCCGGCGAGCAGGGGCGTCAAAAATTCCGTTTCGACACAAGCCACACTGCTGACAGTTTTGTACCCTGCTCTCTCGTCTGGATTCGTGTGCCGTCCACCACACCCGGCCTTTCCTCCAAACTTCTCCCCAAGTACCACGGACCTTACCGCATCGTAGAGCGCACTTCCCGGGTCAACTACGTTGTCGTCCCCGTGCCACCCCCCGCAGATCAACGTCGATCGACGTAGCCGCGAGACTGTTCATGTGTCACGCCTGAAGCCGTACTTTTACCCGTGTGTATTGTCGGCTCCCTGACTCGCCAGGATGGCTTCGCCTTCAGCCCGGGGGTGATTGTAAAGAGGAAGATGAGCAGCGGCGGCAGTCGCACCGCTAGCGCGCGGCGCGAGATCGCTGGCTGGATGACAGAAGCTCGGACCGGCATTTTAGCTAGCTGTCGTTAAGTTATCTCCCCGGAAATTCTGCTACACAGGACCCATGTATACTACAGGCAGGTATACTGGTGTTACCCCACGCGGAGCTTCATTGGCTCCGTCAAGGTTCTACACAGGCAGCCTCTACTGGGTGTTCCCGCACTTCACCATCATGTAGCCTCATCTATTATGCACACAAAATGCATGCATGAGGATGGCATGCGGGAATGGCTAACGTGCACGTGCCCAGCCCATGCGGGACCGGCGCAGGTGTTGCTCGGACATCGCAAACTGTATGCCTACGGTTCGGCACTGTGAAGCCCAAAGTTTAGCCCCTATATTTTCTACGTGGGAGGCATGTAGGCAGAAGGCGGGAATACCAGCTCTTTTCCCACACAAAACCACCGCGGCTCCCTCACTGTGGTGTACGGGCAGCCCCTTTTAGGGTTACCCGCACTTCACCATAATAGAGCATGCATCTTAGCCCGCATGTATCTGCGGTGCGACATAGTTGGGCTTCCCACTCTGTTTCAGTCCATGCATTGCCGAAGGGGGTCCCACTCAGGCACGAAGCGGGCAGCCCAAGCGTTTTGTGCCAGCACTACATCCACGGGGGACCCATGTGGGTTTCCTGAGGCAGCCGCCAGCCCTCATTGCCCATGGCGGACCCGCATGGGCCCGCCACCTTGTGCTACTGGGATTAATGCCGAATGCTTCGTAAATTTTACATTGTATCGTTTTTATATTTTCGAAAATTTTCAAAGCCCTGAATTGCTGAACACCATCGGCCAGTCACTGAGGCCGCGCTTTGACAAGCTGATAATTTGTGCGTTCTTTGTGTGGTAGATAATGGTTTTGATTGATTCATAGTATCTACTGCCTGAACTTCTCCAAGGTACAGCTTGTTTCTGAAGAACATTGCAGCCACCAGCACTATTCAACCTTGCTGCCATTTCTTGATCACGTTGGCCAGTCTGTAGTTGCATCAAAGACTAGTAAACAACAGGGCATGTTTCATCCCTTGAAAGGCTTGTTAAAATGCAGCCGAAATTCTTTTCGTGCTACAGCGACAACTCTCATAATCACGAAGCCCCGCCCAGAAGCTGAGGGGCCGCTTCGTCTTTACCGAGTGCTCGCGCGTTTGCCTTGCAACGGCGCAGGTGCCCGCGCTACGGGTAAGAAAACAAATAGGAGGAGGTGCGAAGAGAGGGGGTTTTATTGAGAAATTTGTAACAAAATACAATTTTGCCATGGAACCAAGGCTAAAGGTGACGAACAAGTTACCTGACTGGGCGTTCCGCACCGCGTCCAGCACAGCTCGGCACACGCAGAGGAAGACACAGAGCACCGGACACACAAAGACAAATCGGTCTAAAGGTCGCGGATGTAATACACAGAATAAGAAGCAGTAACACCAAAAATGAAACGATTTGCATACCGCAGTCGAACAATTTCAAGAACACTGAGGGCGACAACACAGTGGGAATAGGGCAAAAATAGTCACGTATGTTCCAAAAAGTACCTCTTTTTTTTAAGGTTGACAAGGATTGTTCTAGGAGATCAGTATGTCAGGGTAAGAGTTCAGAAGGTAAAGAATTTAGCAGTTTATTAAGTGTATTCTATACCCGGTCCTTGTTGGATGTTTTCGAAAATTCACATTTTGGAAATCATACTCAAGATAAGTGTTAAGAAATGCATGTAGAAATGCAGTAGAATCAGCCATCAAGACCACAACAACGGTTATTTTTAAGGCCATTGATTAGGCAAACAATTTCAGTTTCTGTGGCGAGATAAGAAAACATGGACTCAAATATGTTGCACATAACATACGTTTCTAAATTTTAAGAAGCAGGCATAGTAAGTGATCCAAAAGTTTAAAAACATCTCTATTGCGCTCATTTCTGAGAGCCACACCGCCAACAGTTTGGTTACCAATCTTTAGTTCCCAGTGTATAACGGTATGAAGTTGATTAAGCAAGCTTCTAACAATGCGCCATGTCTTTTAAGGATCATCATAAATATCAGCAAACTTGTTGGTATAATAGCGTGTCCGTGCCTTTCTTTTTATGGCGTTACCTCACTTCGTGCTTTAATTCTATCAGTAACTCACGTGTAATATGAGGTTTCTTTGCCCTTTTGCTCTTTTTTATTGTTACTGAAGGAAAAACGAGTTTATATAATACGATTCTTTTTTACAAGAAACACTCGTAAGATCATTCGAGTTCTGGATTGCTGAAAGTTCGTGGCAATCTACAGCGGCCACAAGAGAACGGAAATGTTCAATGCTGACATTTATTATCATTCGCGTGGTGTGTGTCGTATATGTGCAAGGAAAATCTGTGCAGTGCCCCCTTCAAATAAAACAGAAAAGAGATACATGATCGCTGAGCTCGCCAGTAGGGACACCAGCCATCATGTTGCCGTGCTCGCAACTAACCAAACAATGGTCTAATACTGATTCGATATTATCAGTCACGCGATTAGAGGAATTCATAAGATTGCAGAAACCATAAGAAGACAAGATATTAACCAAAGTGCTAGATGCATGAGAGAGTTGAAGCAACTGCTATTAAAATCTCTCATAATTATAACAGGAAGTCCTCTTATAGAAAGTTTGTCTAATATTAATTAAATAATATCATAGAATACATGGTTTCATCCTGCCAATATAACTCCATATATGAAAGCCCTGGTTCTCACGTAAAGCGATTCAATGTTTTCATTCAGATCTATGCAATCAGACGCAACATCATAGCAAAGATTTTACTTAATGTAAACTGTAACACCACTGCTTATATTAACTTTTCTGCATAAAGCTTCAAATTCATAACCTTCAAAGTGCACTGTATCACCAGAATTCTGGAACGATGTTTCTGAACAGTCTGAAACATCAAACGTATGCCTTAAAGAAGAAAAAAAAACTGCAGTCGTCTTCATCCTTGTGGCCCAAGCATTGCACGTGTAGATGACGAAAGAAAAAATGGTTCGCCGGCTTTTTCTTTATAAAGGAATGTTGCGAAAAGATTCTACGTCATGATAAACAAAGCCTGTGCCCAGGCCGTCCAATCTGGCGATAAGAAACGACTGGAGCTGAAAACGCCTATGACTTATCGCTACAATTTTTCCAGTTCATGTTCGACGTAGAGCCTAACAGCCTTATCACCTTCTGCCTTTCGAGCGAAGACACATCGGTCTTTCTGCCGCACGAAAGCATAATTAAGTTCGGTACCTTTTGATTGGGCTACCCAGAGTAACCGTTTGGTTTCCGGGGTTAAGGTCTCCAAAAATAGCACATCAGATTCATTTGCCCTGAGAGTGGTACTGCATTCCACCCATTTCTGTTTTAGAGATAACAGAAAAATATATAACAACAATGACTGCTTCCTTTCCAGTCTTTGCTGGCAAGCAATGTAGAGCTTCAAGATCCGAGTCTATTAGGGTTGGGAGTTGTAGCCAAGTCGCCAGATAAAGTGTTCATTCTGTTCTGGAACGACTCCTTGCACTTCCATGTTCAGTCTAAGGTTCTAGTGCTCTAATTAATTCATATTGCCACGTATGTTTGTAGTGCCCGTTCGTTCGCGCTTAAGGCCGCAGGAAGGGGGCGTTATCATTTTTGTTCGGGACGCGAGAAGCGACCGGACTAATCTCGATTGATCACAGCCATGAAGAGCTGCATCTACGTTTTTCCAGATTACTGTAGATGATCTTGACCTCTTATCTCGAAGTTTCCTTGCCGGTTTTAAACTAGGCGATGCTGCGAGCAGCGGGAATTCATAGTTCGATGACTGACGCGCATGTTTGTTGCTTACGCCGCCGCCGAGTGATTCAGTTCTTTTTCGGGCGCAAGTCAGCCCAAATAAAGAGCTTTGTTTGCAAGTCTTGTTGCTGTCTTCTTCAACGCTGGACTGCCGTCACTACAACGTGACATCTGGTGGCGGTGCTGGGTACTCTTTCATGTTCCGGACACCCCCGGCAAGTCGTGACGCCAGCCCTCTGAGTCATTCACCAGAGGACCTAAGTCTAGTCCACCGCACAAGCCGACGTCTGCACCTGAGTTCGGGACTCTGCCGGAGCCTACCCGGAAGCGAAAGCAAACAGCAACGTCCGCCATTAGATTGCCCCAGACGTCGACTACAATCATACTGCAGCAGCCCCGGGTGCCACCAACCTTCGACGCTTCGCCTGGCGCCGACCCCGAAGAATGGCTGGATGAGTTTGACCGTGTAGCTATTTTTAACTGTTGGGACGATGCCACGATATTTTAGGTACGTCTTCTTCCCCTTGTACGGTCCATCAAGAATCTGGTTTGAAAATGAGGAAGCTACTAGCCTTACGAACTGGGAAACCTTCGAGGAGAAGCTTCTGAAGGCTTTCACAAACGTCGTGGGGAAGGAGAGAGCCCAGCAGCTGCTACAGTCTCGCATGAAACACCCAAACGAGACCATTGCACTGTACACTAAGGAAATGAAGCGTCTCTTCTGGCGTGCCGACGAGAGTATGAAGGAAGAACAAAAGGTAAAGCTGTTTATGCGAGGCGTTAAACAGCAACCCTTTGGCGGCCTCGTACGGAACCCACCGCAAACCGTCGCGGAATTCGTAGATGAGGCATCCAACGTGGAAAAAACTCTAGATGCCAGAGCCCGCCAGTATGACCGCCAGCAGCGCATTTTCTCAGCAAGCTGTCTGGACAGCGCGAACAACGATAATCTGCGGGAGGTTATACACCAAATTGTGCGAGAAGAGCTACGACGATTGCTGGCAACGGGAACGCAGCCGCACCTTACATCGTTCACTGACATCATCCGGTACGACGTTCAACAGGCCTTGGGTGTGGCGGCGAGCACAACGCGGCCTCTGAAGCCTTCAGCCATGACTTACGCTGCAGCAGTGCGCCGTCTTGCTCCTCGACGACGGAACCAAAGCCCCTATCGCCCTCAGCCAACTGCGCTGAACCGCCGCCCTCTCGCCCCAAACCATCCGTCCTACGAGAGTCGCACACAGCCGAGGAAATGCGACGAGTGGAGAACTCCCGACCAGCGCCGCCCACGATGCTTTCACTGCGGCGAAGCCGGTCACATCCTCCGGCACTGCCCCTACAGAAGATTGGGCATCCGAGGGTTCTCTTACGACGCTCCACGACCCCGACCCGGCCAGCGACCAGCTGAAACCTAGTAGTTTCTGCTTCACGAAGAATGTTCATGGCCGAGCCTGCCTATCACGTTCCCCATCGCCATTGCCACCGCGCTTTGTAGCCCACGAAGGTTAAACTGAATAAAGTAGCCTCTGGAAGTGAGCTTGACCTAAGCACAAGAACGAAGATCCTCCATCGAAGAAAACGCAAGACGATGCCTCAACTACGACGTCAACTACGACGTCAACACCGACGACGATGACGACGCGGCCAGACTTGAAGCTTTTACCGCTGCCAAGAAAAGTAACTTCGGAGTACGCCCACAGCAGCCTCACTACTCGACGAAGCCGAGATCGGACACCGAAGACAGCGTACAATATGAGAACGCGAACAAGTGACCTCTAAGTTACTGTCGACGGTCACGCGGTTACTGCCTTGGTCGGCACGGGAGCTGACTATTCTGTCATGAGCGGCCCACTCGCTGTCCGACTCAGGAAAGTAACAACACCTTGCGATTGCCTGCTGATCCGCACCGCAGGTGGTAACCTTATTACACCGTCAGGACGCTGCATAACGAGAGTTACAGGAAATGGGCGAACCTATCCTACAACCTCCCTGGTCCTACAGCAATGCTCGCGAGACGTGATTTTAGGAATGGACTTCCTGAACGAGCTTCGGGCGATCAGCCTTCGATCTAAGTCAATCACGCTTTCAACGGACAAAGCCATACCTGCTGCGACGAGCGCGACTCATCATGTTGCCTTAAGGCTGTTTCACATGGTGCGACGCGAACGAAAAAATACGGCCCGGTCGCACTGTCGTTGCGACGGTAATCGCAGCCGCCGTTTCACATGTCAACGATTACAGTCGGTGCCGTCGGTGCCGTCGGCACCCTACCGTCGGTGCCGCCTTTCAGTGGCCAAAAATTCTTTGGCTGCAATAAATGTAAAACATCGCAGAAGGCGTTGGTGTCGTAATCATGGACAATTATATTGAGCCGTGATGTATTATAATGTTCAATAAAACGTTTTCGAGATTTCTTTTTTTGCCTTTGTTACCAGATACGCAACTACGCGCATCTCGCCGCGAAGTCAACAAAGTGTTGCGCATGGTACGCACGGATCAACCTCCGGCGCGCGATCTTTGACGCGGAGCATTCAACCGTGGCACCCTAGAGGGAGCGTTCTAGCCTCCGTTTCTTTCGCTATGGACCTGTCAGTTGCGCAAAGTAGTTTGCTTCTCGAGGAGTACTACCTCCTTGAAAAGAAAAAGCTGTTGATGAGCAGTACACCAGCCACAAGCAAAGTTTCGGTGCTGGCAGACGGCCGAGCAGGCGCTCTACTAGCGCATTTCAGCCCGCAGCAGCTCCTCCTATTGGAAGAGTATTACCTTCTGCAGAAGAAAAGGATTCTATTGAGCGCTCCGGTACCTAAGCGGTGGTGGACGCGGCCGATATGACAGAACCGCAAGGAAGAGTCAGTGTTCTACACAGTGGTGAGTTTATACTGTAAAAATTCATTTTGTCTCTATTCCTCTCTTGCTTGTGTTCTCATACTAGAATTTCTGTGTGCAGATGCCTTTGCTTACGTCTGGCGACCCCGAATACTTCAAGAAATATTACAGGATGACGCCTGAAAAGTTTGAGGAGTTGCACTCCTTCCTTGAGGAGCATCTGACAAAAGCTTATGTTGTGCGCGAGCCACTGCCGTCGCGAGCACGGCTGGCAATAACGATAAGGTACGTACACAAACATATCAGTACGTTGAAATCACTTTGCCTTAATATCTCATTCTTTTTGTTTGCTGCTATTTTCCAGTGTCCTTTTAATTTTATGCTCTTCCCAGATGTAGACTTTGCACAATGTCTAAAAACATCTAGCAAATAAGCTTCAGTGAAAGCCTCGTAATCGTACATTTTTTTTTCCAGATACCTGGCTTCAGGCATGTACATGCAGGATGTGGCCCTGGAGCTCCGTGTTGGGATATCAACAGTATCCACTACAGTTCATTCTACATGCAGACTGCTGTGGACAACATTGCAGCCTTTGTACCTTAAAGTATATATTGTATCTTCATTTCTATCCACAAGTGAGCTAAACTAGTTTTTGGTGCAATTGAAGACCGAGTTCTGCATGCAGGAATGCAGATTTCGCCGTTTATCTCCACTATTAGTCTCAACAAGCAGTTTGGTGCTTTAATTGTAAAATGTATATAATTTAAATAGCTTCCATTTCAGGTGGCAACAACTGAAAAATGGCAGGAAGTTGCCAGAGGTTTCAAGGAAAAATGCAACTTTCCAAATTGTGTTGGAGCAGTCGATGGTAAACACGTACAAATCCAGGCCCCTCCGCACTCAGGCAGCCTCTACTACAACTACAAAGTATGTTGTTCTTGGTAGCAGTGCATCATGTTGAGATTTGGCTGTGTTTGCAATACACTCTCATTACAGGGAACCTACTCCATTGTGCTGCTGGCGATTGCCGATAGCAACTTAAAGTACGTTATGGTTGATGTTGGTGCATATGGTCGGCAAAGCGATGGGGGTACTTTAAACATGTCATGGTTTGGCAAGTGCCTTGAAAGAAGTAGTCTTGGGCTCCCTGGACCAGAACACCTGCCAGGCACACAGACGGCAGCACCCCATGTGTTTGTGGGAGATGAAGCGTTCCAGCTTCGGCCGGATTTTCTCCGGTCTTATTCTGGCAGGAGCCAAAGTAAAGAAAAAAGAATCTTCAACTACAGGCTCAGCAGAGCAAGGTGATTGTGGTGATTCTGCTGTGTCTATTTTACAGTCACATTAACGCAGCGTCCGAATTTATCATTTACCATTTGCTTTTCAGAAGGTGCGTGGAAAATACTTTCGGGGTTATGGTGTCACGGTTTCGCATCTTTCGACGCAGCATCAACCTTCTGCCAAGCAATGCCGACTATATTGTGATGGCATGTTGTGCGCTTCACAACTTTCTTCGTGACGATGTCGTTTACATGTCTGCCACTTCTGATGATGAACCTCGAGATGCAGCCAATGGTCAGTTGTCTTCAGATGGTGGATCGGGTATGCTTGATCTTCAGCCACCATCTGGACACAACTACAGCCGGACAGCTGCAGAAAGCAGGGATTTGTTTTGTACATATTTTTCAAGTTCTTGTGGTGCTGTGCCATGGCAGCGAACATCTGCTGGCCTGCGTAATTAGTGGATAATTCAATTGGAACAGTTCATAGGTTTTGTACCCTTCTTTGGTCTCTGTTATTTTCTGTATAGTGAAATAATCCTCATTTTTTACAGTATAAGTTCGCTGTATATAATTTATTTACCTGTGCATTACATTCCTTCAGTATTTATCAATGTTTCACCATGGAAACACTTGTGTCAAGATTGTCCTGGTCTACAGCTATAACTAGCCTTGTACTTGATTTCTTGTATAATAAAATTGTTTGTAGCTCATCTTTTTTTTCTCGATTATATTTTCTACCGCACCTAAGCATACATTGCTTGAGGGTGAGTAAGCAGATAAGCAGAGGCGTACTGGGCAAACATACGTGTTACAAAGAGACAACTTACTGCTTTATATAATGGCACACTAGCTCATTTTTTAATTAATATATTTATCACAGTACCCACACCACCTTAAATGGCATTACAGTGGGAGGGAGGGTATCGCAGTAAGAAAGAGGAACAAAAAAAAACTACAGGTGAATGGCGATGTGAACGAAAAAACGTGATAAAAAAACACTGCAACAATGAACCAAAAAAATTGACAGCAACAATTGTACCAAAAACACATGCCACGTAGTCTAGCAATTACAGGAGGCACACCTTGAGTTCGAAAAAAAATTCATTTTTACGTAATTGCATTGCACACAAACACAATTCTGCCACGAGAAAACAGTAGTTTGTTGTTAATGCTTTTCTTTTTACCCAAAAGAGAGTTGAGTTTAATGGCGCATAAGCAACTAAGGCTATCATGCGCCAAGCTCAGGGTATAAAAAATATTTTTATATAGATGTTATACAAAAGTCTAAATGGTTTGGTTTGGTTTATGGGGTTTAACGTCCCAAAGCGACTAAGGCTATGAGAGACGCCGTAGTGGAGGGCTCCGGAAATTTCGACCACCTGGGGTTCTTTAACGTGCACTGACATCGCACAGTACACGGGCCTCTAGAATTTCTCCTCCAAAGAAATTCTAGCCGCCGCGGCCGGGATCGAACCCGCGTCTTTTGGGTCAGCAGCCGAGCACCATAGCCGCTGAGCCACCGCGGCGGCAAAAAAAAAAAGTCTAAATGAACGGCGGTGTAAAGAGCCTAAAAAGTTAATTCATGCAGCCTAGTAAAAACGTAAGACAAAATTTTTGAACTGACTTATGGTAAAAGCTTTAAAGAGGGTCAGCAACCTCAGCACCCATCCTTGACTGGGCAGAATCTCGAGGTTCCCACCCGATGAAATAGGGACCTGAGCCGTCTTCTCACGATGGAGAAGGTGGATGAGGTGTGTCAATAAATTGTAAAGCACAGGGTAGGAATTCACAGTTTTTCAAGTACATTGGCTTCTTTTAAAAAGTTAAAAACGCTTGACTTATCAATAACAGCTTCTTCACCTAAAATCAATGACGGATGAAGAGGGATGTGTTGGTTGTAAAACGGGGTAAAAAACTTGTTTCTCAATGTTTCAAGTTCTCTGCACGAGATTAAGATGAGTTACTGTGAGTTCATCTCCGCATTTTTTACAGGTAGGTTTGTCTTGTTTTGTTAGTAGAAAGTTGTGGGTAAGGTGTGTGTCCAATAGGTAAACGACATAAAATAACTTCAAAAAAGCGTTCCTGATGAGTGCATGAATTTCCATTTTACCCAAAAGAGAAGCCAACCACTAGATTAAATGATAAACTAATAAATTTCGACGCCTGTGGCTTGTCTGATATAGTAACACATTACGATGATGATTTAGTTTACTGTTGCGAACGATTAGCGCACTACAGGGCTAATGTTACCAACTGCTGCTGTTATTAAGTTGCATCTTACTATAGTAACCAAGATACGTCGAATTCTTGGAGGCGAAATTCTAGAGGCTCGTGTACTGTGCGATGTCAGTGCACGTTAGAGAACCCCAAGTGGTCGATATTTCCAGAGCCCTTCACTGCAGCGTCCCTCATAGCCTGTCTTTGGGACGTTAAACCCCCATAAACCAAACGAAAATACGTAATACAAGGCATGATGGTCTTAGCCGCCTATGTGCCATAAAACCGAACACAATACGCAATAAAAGTACAAGAAACAGCACATGGTAAATAATACATGAACACATAGTAATCACAGTACACCTTTCATTGAAGCAAACAGGGAGTTTTAGAATAGGGGGACACAAATGGTTAGGTGGATAGGGGAACAGCTATGTGCCAGTGTGCACGCGCAGAACAGCTACCTGAGGGCTGTAATTGTTCTGCACATGCACACTGGCTCACCGCTATTTCCCTATCCCTCCAGCCGGTTGAGTCCTCCTATTCTAAAGCTATCTGATCTTACTCCGTAATCCGTACACCTGCAACAAACAGGTTCGGAGGGTACACACCTCTAGAATAGTTTGAGATGATGTGCAGTAACTCCATTCTGAGATCGCTTTGCATGTCTTGCGGCACCCTAAACATTGCCGGGTGCAGCGATAATAAAAAGTGCGTAACATCGTCCATCGACTGCTGAGCCGCAAAGGCGGTTCTAATCGCATCAATTCTCGTGTCAACTGCCTCCAGTTCTGCTGCACGCTTACGTGGCCTTGGTGCAGTGCTCTGTGGTTGGTTTTCTGTGCTTGTTTGCACATGGGGCACACTGGGGGTGGCAAATATAGCCTCCAAAGGGTCTGGTTCGGCAGGTGACGCTAACTCTTGCGGGGCTTCCTCTGCCGGGTAAACTTCAAACTGGGAATCGTTCCCCGACACTTGCACCTCATCAAAGCTTTCACGAAGCTCTACTTGCATGTTGCCATGACTCCTGCAAGTAAAGCAGGTTGTAAGAGAGGCAATAAGTAAATGAAAGCATATGATCAAGCTCAGCAGGTGACTCTAGCTGCACAAATGAAACTATGAAACTGGGTTTCATTTAATGGGATTGTCGTCTTGGTCACGCAATGCGTTATTCACTGGGCAATACATGTATCTGGGTGCTTACCGACGTGGTTCCAGGATGTCTTGCATGAACCTCATGCGTTCCATGTAGGGCTACCGGGCCCTAACTGACCCGCCGCTGGACCCACTCCGCGTGCTATCTTTCGATTCCTTTATGTTTCTGCGGAATGAGTCTTTTAGGTTGCGCCACCGCGCTTGAAGTTCTTCTATAGATACTGCGTAGTAGAAACAAGACACAAAGTTCAGGAGAAAGCATTTTTATTTGTTTGGGTTTTAGAAAACAAACTACCGCAGTTAAAACATGCTTAGCATGCCAGAGCTACAAACACCAGACTGTAATGCGAACGCAAAAGCTTCGTTTAATGGTGCACGGCTTTGCGCAGTAATGTTTTACATGCATGCTCGCATATTAGAAAGCTTTAGCGCAACGCTAGAAGAGTTGCTGCCCTGCAGCGGTGGTTAACTTTTTAGGGCGATCGGCCTGCGCCCGGGGGCACTGGTTCGATACTGGTAGTGGCGGCCGCGTTTCGGTGCAGGCGAAACGCAAGGCGCCCGCGTCCCAATTAAACAGTGACAGCGCCCGCCAACGAAACGCAAGGTGATTTCTAAGCACGCGAGAGAACAGCAAAATTACATACCTGATGGGTCAATTTTTTTCATAACATCAAGCACGTCTTGCCACAGGTGGCTGCGGTTCGTTTTTCGGTAGTCATTCAATGAAATGTTCCAAAGAAGTGGTCGCTTCTCTATCTCGTCAATCAGAATTTCGTTCAATAGTGTGCGTGACATGGTAGCAGCAAAAAGTATCTATAAACGTTGGGTAGCAGAAGTTCGCGGCGGGCGTGCCTTTCCAGAGCCAGAGGATAGTCAAAATAGCGCCAACGCCAAATTTCGACGGTTTCCCTTCCGTCATTTCCTGTCATGTAGCCTGAGCTGCTATTGGCTGACTACTGTGACCATCGCTGCGACCGCACCGACGCTGCGACAGTGCGACCAACTTGTTGAAACTCTGTCGCAGTGGCCCTGCGACGAGAACGACGCGCATTTCCGTCGCACACCGGCAGAAATCGCACTGCGCTGCGGCAACAATCGCACCATGTGAAACAGCCATTAAACGTCCCCGACGAAGCATTGAGCGTGCCGCCCCGATCGAGTGTCTTCGCCTGCATAGGTATTGGAGTCAACGTAAATGCCCATGGCGTCGTCAAGGGGAACAACCAGTTACTCCTGAATCGATGACCAGGCGTCGCAAGGCGAGTCGCCCAAATCCAAAATGGCCGAGCCCAGGTGCTGCTAACCAACTTCACCGAATAATACCGGCATCTAAACAAAGGTACGACGATTTGCTTTTCTCGACGAGCTGGCAGACATCAGAGATATATTTGCTCTGCCCGACCAACCCGTAGAACCATCTGACCGAGGCCAATCACCCACGTTTGATACCAACCCAGCAGTACCCCGGAGCAGACAAGACCAAATACGCAATCTTCTTCAACAGTACAGAGATTGCTTCTCATCAGCATCGAATGTGCGACAAACCCGGCTTGCCAAGCACCGTATTGTCACAGACGAACATGCCTGACCACTGCGGCAGAGCCCCTACCGCGTATCGCCGCTAGAACGCCAAGCTATCTGCAAGCAATTTGAGGAAATGCTTCGTGACGACGTCATCCAGCCATCCAGGAACCCCTGGACAGAGCCAGTCGTCCTAGTGAAACAGAAAGACAGCACCCTTCGCTTTTGCGTCGTTTACCACCGCCTGAACAGCATTCCGAAGAAGGATGTCTACCACCCCCCCCCCTCCCGCATCTACGACGCATTGGGTCCGCTGTGCAATACTAAGTACTAATCGATGAACCTGAAGAGCGGCTACTGGCAAACTGAAGTCAACGAAAGAGATCGCGAGAAGACTGCGTTCATCACACCAGAGGGGAGTTCAAAGTGATGCCATTCGGCCTCTGCTCTGCCCCAGCGACGTTCTAACGAGTAATGGTTACGGTACTCGCAGTCGTAAAGTGGCAAATTTGTCCAGTCTATTGAGATGATGTTGTAGTCTTCTCCTCAAACTTTGAAGACCACCTCAGAAGGCTTCGTATAGTACTGGAAACAATCAAGTCTTCAGGCCTTACACTGAAACCAGAGAAGGGCCACTTCGCCGATGAGGAGCTGCAGTTCCTTGGTCACGTCGTAAGCAAGGATCGAGTTCGCCCAGACTCTCAGAAGACGGCTGCGATCGCAGAGTTTCCACAGCCTACTGACAAGAAAGCTATATGCAGATTTCTTGGATTGTGCGCTTATTACCGGCGATTCGTTAAAAAGTTTTCGCGCATCGCTGAACCTTTGACCAAACTTACCAAGGCTAATGTGCTTTTTAAAGGGAAAACGCCGCAAGTGGCAGCTTTCAAAGACCTGAAGCGCCGCTTACCGTCCCTTCCTGTGCTCTCGCACTTTGATGACAACGCGGAAACCGAAATTTATACCGATGCAAGCAGTGTGGGCTTAGGAGCGGTCGTCGTTCATGAAAATGGTAGGTAGGAGAAAGTTAGTGCGTACGCTAGCCATTCACTGTCGAAAGCCGAAGCCAATTATTCGACAACCGAGAAAGGATGTCGCGCCATTATTTGGGCCACGTCGACATTTCGCCCCTACCTGTACGGACGACCATTCAAGGTTGTGAGCTATCACCATGCTCTGTGCTGGCTAGCCAATTTGAAAGATCCCTCCGTCCGCCTTGCTCGTTGGAGACTGCGTCTTCAAGAGTTCGACATAACTGTAGTCTACAAATCTGGCCGCAAGGATTCCGACGCAGAGTGCTTGTCCGGAAACCCCGTCGACGGAGCACCCGAAGAGGAAGACGACGACGCTTTCTTAGGACCGGTAAGCGCTAGCAGTTTCGCGCAGCAGCAGTGGTCGGATCCTGAGTTGCAAAGCCTAGTTGATTATCTGAAATGCAAGACCGCATCGCCTCCCCGAGGATTCCAGCGCCAACTGCCGTCCTCCGTCTTTCACAATAATGTCCTCCTGAAGAAGAACTTCAAGCCCGAAAGGGCAGTGCATCTTCTTGTCGTGTCCAAAAATCTCAGGCAAATAATTATGAAGGTATGTCATGATGACCCGACTGCAGGGCATCTCGATATTGCTCGCACGTTGCACCGTATTGGCCGCGGCTAGCTGCAGACGTTTCCCAATACGTGAAAACGTGCAGTGAGTGTCAGCGACGCAAAACGACTCCAATTAGACCCATCGGTGTCCTGAACCCCTTACCACTTGCAACTAAGCCCTTTCAGCAAATAGAGATGGACCTTCTCGGCCCCATTCCGACTTCATCATCAGGTAACAAGTGGATCATCGTGGCCACAGACTACATGGCCCGCTACGCCGAAGAAAAAGTGTTGCCTAATGGTACTGCATCAGAAGTCCCTAAATTTTTTGTGGAACGAATTTTCCTGGGGCACGGCGCCCCCGAAGTGCTCATCACAGACAGAGGAACGGCGTTTACAGCTCTTCCAACGGACTCACAGAGCATCTGAACATAACCATCACAGACATGCTGTTCATGTACATCGACGCCGAACACAACATGTGGGACACCATTGTGCCCTGCGTGATCTTCGCCTATAACACTGCCATCCAGGAGACAACCAGATTTACCCCATTCCAGCTTATATGCAGCAGGAAGGCCACGACAACACTCCACGCAATGCTCTCGCACGTTTCATACGAAGGCAACCTCGACGTCGCCGCCTACATTCATCGCGCCGAGGAAGCCCGCAGACTTGCGTGGCTTCACGTTAAAGACCAGCAGCACACCGACGCCCGACGCTACAATCTGCGCCGACGAGACGCGCATTAGAAGCCGGGTGATCGTGTTTGAATTTGAACGCCAATTCGCTGCCGTTGATTGAGTGAAAAGTTGCTGCGGCGCTACTTTGGCCCGTACAGGGTTCTCCGTCGCATCGGTGGCCTCGACTATGCAGTCATCACCGACGGCACGACAGCATCTTAGCGATGACGCACACGCCCGAAAGTCAAACATGTCGTACTCCTTAAGCCATATTATAAACGCTAAAGGACTCGAAGTCTGCGTTCTCCGTGTTTATTTTCATTTTTGAAGCATCGAGGCGACGCTTCTTTGGGATTCTTTTGGAGGGGGGTAATGCCACGCATCATTGTAGTGTCCGTTCGTTCGCTCTCAATGCCGCAGGAAAGGGGCGTTGTCATTTTTGTTTGTGACGCGAGAAACGACCGGAATAATCTCGATTGATCACAGCCATGAACAGCTGCATCTACGTTTTTCCGGATTACTTTATATTGATCTTCACCTGTTATCTCGATAGGATAGGATAACTTTATTTGGCTCTAGCGCAAGTGCTTTTTTTTATGTGGTCAGATGAGTCCATCCGCAACGGTCGGTTGCCCCTATTCCAGGGCTCCGCTGGATGCTGCCGTCAGCTGAGCTCGCCGTATCAAACCGATCTGGTCATCGCGGCAGTCGCTGGAGAGCAGACCCTCCCATTGCTCCACACTGGGGTTTTGTATAACTGGGACGATGTCGACTTTCTGACATGCCCATGTGATGTGATACAGTGTAGGTTTTTCATGGCACCACGGACAATTGTGTGCGTAAAGTGTGGGGTGAATTTTACTTAGTGTGTTTAGATTTGGATATGACCCCGTTTGCAGTTGTCTCCATGTGACAGCCTCTTCTTTGTTTAAAGATTTGTGCGGTGGTGGGTACCGCATCCTGCTGCCTTTGTAGTTGTTGAGTATGGCCGAGTATTCCTGAGGTACTGGCAGGGATTCCTCAAGGTCGTTGACGTTGGATGCTCGGTAGTTAGTATATCCTCGAGCTATCCTGTCTGCCTCTTGGTTTCCTGCCACCCCCGTGTGCCCCGGTACCCAGATGATCTTATGTTTGATCGGCTTGTGTGGTTTTGCATGTATTTGTTGCGTCTTGCAGTCTACAGAGCGGAGTATGCGGAGCGCTCTGTGACCTACTCTGCCGCAAAGATAGTTGCGGCAGGCTGCTTGTGAATCAGTAAGAATTGTCAGTGACCGCCCAGTCCGATAGCCCTCCGCTGCCGCTAGAGCGACGGCCGCTTCTTCAGCCTCAGCTATCGTGCAGTCTTGCAGGGAGGCGCTGGTAATCTCGTGTAATTCCGAGTTGACTACAGTTGCCACTGCGTTGCTGGTGCCTTGTCCCCTAGTCATGGCATATGTGGCAGCGTCGACATACACTGTTGTATCCTGGGATGCGTGTGTTTTCTGTAAGCGGTCGGCCCTTGCCTCTCTTCGGTCTTTGTGGAGGTTCGGGTCCATGTTTCTTGGTATTGGTGCCACCCTGAGCGTGCTGCGGTACTCATCGGGGATCGTTTTAGTTCTCAATATTTCTCGAATTTGTTCGGTGTAGCCCAGTTTCTTTAAAAGAACTCTGCCTGTGGAGGTCTGCTGTAGTCTGCGCATTTGGGCAACATGCTGCGCTTCCCGTAATTCCTCGAACGTGTTGTGCAGTCCCAAGGCTAAGAGCTTTTCAGTTGAGGTGTTATGGGGTAGCCGAAGCGCGGTTTTATACGCTTTGCGTAAAATCGCGTCCGCCTGTTGTATTTCACTTTTGATATGATTGTAGTACGGGAGACTGTATGTCGCTCGGCTGACCACTAGGCTCCTGACCAGCTTGAGTGTGTCTTCTTCGCGCATGCCATGACGTCTGTGTGAGATGCGCGTAATCATGCGGGCCACTTGAAGTGTAGATGCCTTTAATAGCGCAAGGGTGTGAGTACAGCGTTGATTTGACTGTATCCACATCCCTAGTACCCGTATGAGTGTCTTCTCTGGTATTGGCTCTCCTTCGAGGTAAACTTGTAGTCGAAGTTCTTTACTGGTAGGGACTGTTCGGTTCCGTTTTCCTCTCCAAACCCGTAAGAGCTCAGATTTTTCGGTCGAGCATGCTAGCCCTCTTGCTTTGACATAGTTTTCAACGCAGGTGGCCGCTTCTTGTAGCCTATCCTCTTTCTCGCCGAGTGAGCCAGTGTTAGTCCATATTGTGATGTCGTCGGCATAAATGGCATGGTGGATGTCGTCAATTTCTTTTAGTTGCTTCGCCAGTCCGATCATGGCCACGTTGAATAGCGTGGGTGAAATGACCGACCCTTGAGGTGTTCCCTTGTTAGGCGTTCGAAACTTCTCGGACCGAAGTTCTCCTATACCGATGGTTGCAGTTCTGTTGGATAGAAATGCTTTGACGAAGCTGTGAATCCTGCGCCCGCAGTTCAGGTTGTCCAGGCCCTTAAGGATTGCTTCGTGGCTCACATTGTCAAAAGCCCCTTTGATGTCTAGGGCCATTATCACGTTTTCTCCGTCCCGAGGAACGTTCCGAAGTACACCTTCATATAATTGGAGGAGTACGTCTTGAGCTGATAATTTTGCTCTAAAGCCGAACATGCTGTGAGGGATCAGTTCGTTGTCTTCCATGTAGTTTTGAAGTCTCTGCGTTACCACTCGCTCGTATAGTTTTCCCAGGCATGACGTAAGCGAGATCGGCCTGAGGTTTTCTATCTGCAGTTTCTTGCCTGGCTTGGGTATCATCACCACTTCAGCATGTTTCCACTCCTCGGGGACAGTTTCAGCTTCCCAATGTTTGTTGAGGAAGTCTGTCAGTTCAGCGACCAGCGCATCGCTGAGGTTGCGGATGAGTGCGTTGTTTATTTTATCCGCTCCCGCGGCCGTATTTCTGGTGGTGTTTCGCATGGCCGCGTAGACCTCTTCTCGTGTGATGGGTCTGTCCAGATTAGCGTTATCGTCTCCCCGGTACTCCCCTGTATAGGTCGGCGGGTTCGTGCTGCCAAAGCATTTGGCGCGCAATCTGTCGAGGAGTTCCGAGTCAGTGCCCTCGAACTGGTGAATGAACCGGTATATGGATTTATTGTTTTCAGCTTTTGTCTTAGTCGGATCGAGGAGCGCTCTAAGGATACGCCAAGTCCGTGTCGTGCTTAGCGTCCCACTAAGGGAATCGCTGAATTGTTGCCAATTTTGTTTTGCCAGCTGTGTGGCGTATTCCTCTGCTTTCGCTGTAATTTCGGCGATTTTAAGCTTGAGTTTCCTGTTATGTTTTTGTTTTTTCCATCTCCTGGTGAGACTGCGCCTAGCATCCCAAAGCTTGAGCAGCCGACCGTCCACCTCGGGTGTTTCCGCTGTTCGGTTTATGGTTTTGGTGTACTTGTCTTGCCTAGTCCCAAGTGGCGCATTTCTAGGTTCACTTAAAAGTCACCTTGCTGCGAAAGCTCGGCGCAGGCACACGACAACATTTTTTAAGGTGATAACGATGGATCATATTAAAAAACATTTCTTTATCATTATCATCCCCATGGGAGGCATAATATTGCGACTAATCTCAAAAGAGGCATCGCTGAGGAAACACCTGAAAAACCAACAAATTATCTGAAGAGCAGCGGCAACAGCAGCAGTACGCAAAACGACGCTTAAGAAGATAGGCTAGTGTTGGGACGTGACGCATCCATATACTTAGCGAAGCGCAAGGAGACAGCGCCACTGTAGCCCTCAACCACTATGCAATTACCATAGAGATCCATTTGGATGTTTTCTCTCCTTCCTCTGAGATTTGATATTACCTTTGTTGGCGACTTATGAAACCCATTTCCATCTGTTCACTAAATTGACCCGATTCACCCGGAATCCCAGAACGAACGCGGACAAAGGGACGAAGACGACTTACACTCGCCGCTCAATAGGTATCAAAGCCTACGGCGATGTTTGAATGATTTAAGATCATCGCTTAAACAGCGGGCGTGTTCGTCTCGGGTCTGTTTTGAACCTCGTTTGTGTGTAAAGTTATCGCAGAAATTTTCTTTTTGCGGTCTACTATTCTGAAAAAAATGCTCCTAGTCTTACAGAAGATATGGTGTTATGTTTGGCGTACGACCGACATCCGCCTCGGTTTGCCCAAATTGAAGCTAAAAGCATTTCAAGCACAACAGTCGAGGTAGCCGCTCCCATCCTCACTAAGCAGAAACGCAAGCTACTGAACTCTGAAGTGCTTGCTTGCTGCAAGCAAACCATAGCAAGCTATATCTTTGTTAACAGGTTGCCACTATTGTGTTCATTGTCTTATGTGAAGTTGAATGAAAGTTTGAAAATTCTCAACATTTAGAGTGTATCACATGGGGAATAAATACTCTCCGAATATGCGCACCCTTTCAACTCCTAGATTTTTGTTGTACGCCACCTTCAACATTTTCACACCCAGCAAATGGAAGAAAATCAAAATCACAAGCGCTCGTCCTGTTCGCTTCCTCGTCCGTGTCCCCGTTTTTCGCTCTCATGTCTTTCACAAAAATTTTTGAAGACCGGAGCGACTATCAATAAATGACTCTTTCAAAAAATTTCAGCTTGACCCATTGAAACTGCGTTATATGTGGGGCTTGAAAGAGCTTATTGTTTGTTTGATGTTATTTGCGCTGTAAAGGACAAATACTATGCCCAAAATTAGCACTTTTTCTTTGTTACAATTCATAATGCTCTTTGATGCGGAAATTCTGTCGTCTCTCATGCAGGTGTGCCACGTGTGGAAAAATGCGTCCACCCTTGATTACGGCATTGCTTTTTTTGAACTTACGGAATTACCCGAGTTCAGAAAGTGCAAAACCCCTGCTATAAAGAAGAGACTGCTTGCTGGACCCTGGACTACACTTAGGTTCTTGCGTGTCTTCAATGATTTCCTACACGTGGAGAAGACTAAATCCAACGGCCAGCCGCCAGAAGGATTCCTGAATCGCTGTATGCAGCTTTAGTAGCTACACCTTCCTTCCATGAAAATAAAAGGTGGCTTTGTCACCCGAGCACTGCACGCTTATTATTACCGAAGCCATACTTCTCTTTTTTCAGCTTCGGCATCTGCTTGCAAACAATCCCCAGAATTTCTGAACCATGAGTGGGTGGCAAACATATTGCTCCTAGGATAATCTCCTCATGCAAGAGGTACAATTGCAGAAATTATAAATTCGCTCACCGGTGCTCAAAAACACTCAATAACCAACAGCCTCATGAGAGAAATAGTAGCTAGTGAGAAATTCATTATATCATCAACTTGAATAAATTATTTTTTGAGACAAGCTTAAATACTATAATCAGTATTCACGGCCTGAGGCTCTGACACTCCTTAAATATAATTATGAATGTTTAATGTGCGAAGATTGTCCTTACAGATATGCTCTTGCCATGCGCTTGAGAGAAGACAATTGGTACCATATTTTGCGAGAATGCCAGGGCGTCCAAGCCAAAAGAATTTTAGAACCCTTCTTCATCTCAGGAAAGCATGGAGCCTCACTAAGAAATGAAGGGCAACGCTTATCGCGGTGACTTGTTTTGTGACCTGACTGTTTTGTGACCTGACTGCACCACAAGGCCAAGCAGCCAGGAAAATAGCATGTCGCGTTGCATTAATGGCAGCGGCAATCATTACACAAAACTAAATGTAGCCTATCATCAGTGTGTAGCCCAAAACACAGTGCAGAGCATGTACTTTGAGGGGATGCACTCGCCCCCCCCCCCCCCCCCCCCTACGTGGTTCGCTTTCCCGCAATGCACCTCAACTGTGGTTTGCTCCCCCGCAACGCACTCTTCTCAGTTGTATGGAGGGCGCTCGCGTCGCAGCGACACTAGGGTGCCTCGATGCCAGCGCCGCCGTTCAGGGTGGTGCCATCCTTTGACCGCTCCAACGCCGCCTCTCTCTCCCTGCGGCGCCATTTTGAATCACAGCGGCAGGTCGGGCTCGTCTCAGTTGCTTGCTGCAAGGAGCTGAGCTTCCGTTTTTCGAGGCCCAGTGGCTGCGGACGATCGGTGGTGGCTTTATTTGTTTGACAGTGCTCTACCGCATGACTGAAGAGCTTGTCAAGTCCAACGAGGCAGCATGACGGGTTGTTGTGTGCCAGTGTGCGCCGGGTCAACGCGTAAAGGCCTACGCTGTTTTCGCTTCCTCCGAGACTCCGAGCGAAGGAAAAAATGGGAAGCTCAAGTAAAGCGGGATCAGCTCTAGAGTGCATTGCTTTAAATGTTACACCTCACTGTGCTTTTTTACCACTCTGTCTCGTTCTGCTATTTCGTGGTTTGCACCTTTTTTTTCATACTTTGTTTTCATGTTTGCGGCGAAGGTTGCACAACACTGTGCACAACATTTTTCCCCTAAATCTTGTTGACTTATTTCATGGTTTGAACCTTTTTTCATGCTTTGCTTTTATGTTTTCCTTTAAGGTTACACCCCACGCTACATGCCTCACTTTTCTGTCCCAATGTCTTGCTTGCTTATATTGTAGTTCGTGTTTTTTTCATCACCAGCAATTACAGTTGGCATTAAATGATTAATTTGCATTATCTTTTGTTTTGTTCTCTGTACACTCTGTAAGAGGGTAGGCTGAAAGGCTATGTGACATATTTGTCTTCCTGAGTAATAAAGATCAACTTTTAGGTAGGAGTTATTTTTCGAACAGCCTAACCCATCAGCACACAATTTTGTAGACAGAATAGGAAATACACGGATAGCCAACGCTAAAAACCGCGTTGTTTTTTTTTAACAAAACCCTCTATGGTCGATTTTTTTCGAAAAGCGTGACTTTTCAATGTCGATTAATTCGATTTGGAATTTAAACTTTTCAGAATTACTGCAGTTTTTTTAATGGCTAAAATCCAATCTTTCTTGAGCAGGTTTACATGCATGGTTTATTAATGAATACCGATTGGCTTGAATAAAATAAATATAAAGAATATATGTAGAATTGTGTTTCACAAACTGAGGAATCGCAGGAGAGCAACCGGTGCGTAGGTCCAGGGCGCAAGCGAAGTGTGCAAGCGTACGCACGCAAGAACATTCGGTGGTTGTGCGCCCTTCATAAAAATGAAACGAGTGAGAAACTTCCAATAATCCTTTATGCTATCGCCAACGAGGGGCGATTCGTTTCCTTTGGCCTCGAGAAAGAAAACGAAGGAGCAGTGGCAACGTCGGTGTACGGCGGCATCATTTGTATATACCAGCGCCCGCCCCATAAGCAGATGTAATTGCGCCCTTGTGAGCAATAAACGGGCGAGCAACTCGCAGTTACCCTTTGAAAAATTAGAAAGCAGACAGACACCAGTTTTTGCGAGCAGAAGAAGCGGAAACAGCCCGCACGACGATAGCGAAACCACCCGCAGCGCTCGAGCGGCTGACGACACGCGGGCGTTAACAGAACGTGGGAATTAAAATCCAAAATATCGTGAAAAAAGAAGAGCCAGCAATTTCTTCTATCCGCATGGAGCAGCAGCACCTGCCCGGCAACAGATCTTTAAAAAATTAGCGCGTTTTTCAAACCAACAGACGGAACAGTAAATGTTCAACCTCGACCACCTGGGGCTGTAAAATTAAGTCATGCAATTACGTCTTCGACCCTCGGATGTTAAAATGGCTATTATGAGTGAGAAGATACGCAGTGCGATGTTGATGAAAAAGACAGTTCCAGTCAAAAGCACTCTCACACCCGCCGAAAGTAAGAGTGGCGCCGTTACACACGCTAGCGCAGCTGATCCAATGTGATTCAATATGGCGGCGCCCGCGATGTTGTCTCCACCCTGTACGGCGGCGCTGGCATCGAGGCACCCTAAGCGACACCAGCGCCACGGATGGCGTTTTGCTGCGCACTCGCGGGGGAGAGCCGGTCCTCTTCTGCTCGGGACCAGGGAAGCATGCGGACGTTTCGCGCGCCGCTCCACTCTTCGTCGACGGTCGTCTCGTGGTCGGAACATGGTCCCGCCACCCCGTCCCGTCCGGCCTCGGAGCGTCCCCTTTGCCCTAGCGGGGGCGAACGTTCGCTCGTAGCCGTGCTGGTGAGTCGGACATCCTCGATTCCTCAGTGTATTTTGTTGCTAGCTGGCGTTATTGTTGTAGCAATAAATGCCTTGTTTGTGTCAGCCAGTGTGTCGTTCCTTCGTTCCTGCAGAGCACGTCCCGCCGTGGTCGGCGTGCGCTCGTAGCGTACGCGACCGCGGGGTGGGGTCCGCGTGGTTTTTAACTGGGTCTGCCGCTGTTAAACGGGGAGAACGTATTTATCTCCCCCATTTAAAACGCCACAACTTCTATATCAGGAGTGAAAAATTACAACGTGCCTCCTAGTAAAAGTGATGAGCAGACGATGCTTTTCATAGCAAAGTGCAAAGAAGCCAGCCATCTGGCTTTAAATACTTCTGTTTTCCGGCCGCAGCCAATGCCAGAATTGAGAACATGTTTGCAACAACATCGGGAGAAAAAAACTAATTGCAAAGCATAATAATGGTGCGCCTATAAGATCATGTCCAAGCGCAAATTTGGTCTCATTTGTTGCGACCTCAGGAGGCTCAAAGAAGTACTAATCGGGCGCTAACGGATCATTTGCATATTTCGAAACGCAATGACAGCGGTGTACGTCACATTAAAGTGTTTCATTCCTCCACTTCTTACTTCAAGGCAAATAAACAGAATTCGATTGGTTCTGCTATGGAATGTGACAGAAGCTACTATAGCCCATTAGATGTATGATTATAGAGCGCTAAACGCTTATTATATGCATTGTTTCCGCGATGCCTTTTCTTGACCGATTAGTAGCGCGTTGATACGATTAGGGGACAACAGGACCGTGAAGTTCTAGTTAAATATTTGAAGGGCATACAAGCGCTGTTTTTCTTATGCATCTTGAATGAAATTTTGGACCCATTGATTGAAATCTGCGAAACCTCGCTCATTTTAATGTAGTCTTATTTGCCACCTACTAGCTGTGCTTTATCTAAATTACCGTTATCTCAGCATTCAAACCATATTCTTTACCCTATTTTGTATGTCACAAGGTAAAGCTCTGTTTTCTGTTTTTCTGCTCAGCACCTCGGGCAGCTTTAATCGTTGCAGGGCTGAAGCCAGCAGCTTACACCTCCTCGCTGCTGCAAGAGATGAAAATGGCTACGGCTTAGCTAGGCTAACCCTAGTTGTGCTGGCGAAACCTAGCGAGACACAGCACTTCCAGAGACTCTAGAGACACTGGATAGGCAGCGCACCCGACCTGCCACCCTCAGATGGCAGTTAATAGATGATCGCGAGAGATTTCTCACCCCATGAACGCTGCGGCCAATTGCTGCTGTGCTGCTTGTCTGCCACAGTTGTTGTTGTTGTGACTGAGAGAAGAATGAAAAGGAAATTGCGCGGGCCTGCCTACTGGCTCGAGCCAAGCCACCACCGCTGCCACGTGCAGATAGAGGAGAGTTACAGCCTTCTCAGCGCTAACGCATGCAGCCCACATCTCTCACTCTCTCCGCCGACAAGTACCTCAAAGTGTGACTGATGCGTCCAGTGACCCACGAAGTAAGCTATGCCCCCTCCTTTCCTCAAAATCGACGGAGTCTAGACCGAGACGTGTCACGCAGTTACTGCGTCTTTTCCTTTCTTCAAAAAATTAGCAGCGGTTTAGCTCTGGTTAAACCGGGTAAATTGCGTAAGAAATAATGTACGCGTTCTTCTGGCGATTCTTCAGCGCGTTGCATTCGCCTATTAGCATTGCGGCGTTTATGAGCAGTCAGGTGTTTAGATTCTTCGGTGACCGATGACGTGGAGGTGGAAACAACTTTATTACAAAAAAAATCTTCCAGGGCGGTCCCCTACTGGTCCAGGAGTCCACGGGCTTGTCCTTCACGTAAAGCCCGATCCACCAGCCCTTTCCTGGCCGTTGGGCTGAGCGGTCCGTAAAGCAGCCTCCCAGGAAGAATGAGTGGGATTGGGGACGGGGGACAAGGCCTTTGGGGAAGGACATTCCCAAAGGTAGTGGAAAAGTGTGGATCTGGGCACGCCACAGGTGTTACAATCAGGTGGAAAGGTGGGGTGGAAGCATGAGAGACCGTGGGGTGAAATGAAACAGCCTGTGTGTAATTGCCGCCATGTGGCGCTGGATAAGGGCGACAAGGTACTGTGGGGTGGTCGCAGTGTCATGCGGCTGAATTTGTAAAATGTGGTGATATGTAGAAAAGACCGATATGGCTTCTTGCGCAGGGTTGGGTGCCTGATCATCCGGGGTCCGGGAGGAGAGTTCTCGGGTCAGTGCATGAACGAGCTCATTACCGGCGATCGAGGCATGCCCAGGGACCCACGACAGAGTAACCGTTCGGTCGAGAGAGGTGGCCGGGGTAAGAATACGGTGTGTTGCCGGCGTCGCCACGCCCTTTAGGTAGTCGCGGTACGCTGCCTGGGAATCTGTGCAAATTTCGGTTATGTTTTTGTCAATGGTGGAGTGGGCCAGAGCAAGTGCGATGGCGGCTCCTTCCGCCTCTGCAGGCGAATTAGTTCGGATAGTGGCGGCGGCCCCCACTGTGCCGTCTTCATAGACTGCAACTGCCATGAAATATCCTCCTTTAGAGTTTTGTGCCGCGTCGAGATAAAGGATATCGGAGCGGTTGCCGTATGTTTTGGTGTAACAGCTCGCTCGTGCCTGCCGCCTACCGTGGTGGAGACTAGCACTCATATTGCGCGGTAGGGGCTTCTGATATATGTGATCCTGCGTGCGCAGAGAAATCATGTAAGGTGTAGGACTTGTTGGGGTGGGAATTGGTGGATTGAGACGTAGCTGTCGCAGTACGCATTGTCCTGTTTCCGTGCGGCTCAGGCGGACTAATTGGTTGGTGCGTTGAGCCTCTATTGATTCGATCACTGTATTGTGGGTACCAGTGGCCAGGAGACGTTTCGTGCTAACCGTCCGGGGAAGACGTAGGGCGGAGGTGACAGCCGTGCGTATTAGGATGCCTGCCTGTTGTCTTTGCCGCTGAGTGAGTATGTGGTATGGAAGGTGGTATGTAATGCGGCTAATGATTAATGCATTTGTCATATTGAGGGTCTCGCGTTCGACAGCCCATGATTGCGTGCTGCCACCCGCCTGATAAGTGCAGCGACCTGTTTGGTCCGTGTCTGCAAGAGCTGAAGGGTGGCGGTTGCATCGAGTGTGTTGTTAATTAGAAGGCCGAGAATCTTCACCTGAGGCACAATGGGCACTGGATTCCCGTACATGTGCAGTTCAATCGGGGGGTCACTGGGGAGGGGTTTCAGCTGCAGGAGTTCCGATTTATTTGGAGAGCAACGGAGGCCTGTGTTTGCTAAATGAGTGGTGGTGATGTCTATGGCAGATTGCAGGATAATCTAGGCTGTTCCAAGGGATCCTTCCGTTGTCCACAGGGTTATATCATCTGCGTATATGGCTATGTGGAGCCCTGGGATAGCAGCAAGGGCATTTGCCAGTGGCGCTAGGGCAATGTTAAATAGTAAAGGTGATAGAACCACCACTTGTGGGGTTCCCCGGTTAGGCAGGGGGAAAGGCTGGGAGGCAATATCCCCAAGGTGGAGGTCTGCCGTGCGTCCCTGAAGGAAGGCCCGAATATATTGCCATATGCGGGTGCCGCATCCCGTGGTGGCTAATGTCGTAAGGATATGGTCATGGCTTATTGTGTCGAAAGCCTTATGAATATCCAGGGCCAGTATGGCTCGCGTAGCGGCTGTGCGGCGCTTAGTGCAAAAGAGGGACTCTTAAAGTGCGAGAAGTGAACCACTCTGCGAGGTAGAACGTTGTCGCCGGGCCGCATCCTTAGCACGACGCTTTGCAAGACGTTCTTCACGCTGTTCTGGCGTCTCTTGTTAACGTTGTCGCTTTCTCGCTTCTTCCTGTCGCTGTCACTTCTCCTTAGAGGACTGCATTGCATTCACGCTGTTGTTGTTGTGACTGAGGGAAGGATGAAAAGGAAATTGCACGGGCCTGCCTACTGGCTCGAGCCAAGCCACCACCGCTGCCACGTGCAGATAGAGGAGAGTTAAAAGATCAGAGGAAAGAGAAAAGGGAGAGAAAAGACGCGCGTCGTAGCAACAACTGCGTCCGCCGGAGCGGACGCTGCTGAAAAAACAGATAAGCGGCCGATGCTGCGCTCGCCGAAGCGAAAACAGATGTTCCCTACATAGCATTCACGCCAAGGCAAGCGCGCATTTCTAGACGCTTAACAGCGCGGGAGCATGGGCGCAGCCAAATTTGGTCACGTGACCATTCCGCCACGCTGCCAGAGAGTCCACAGAACGCCATCGGCCGTTCGGCTGTACGCCTTTTTCGTCGGTAAATTGGTTTTTGAGGGAAGGAAATGTATATGTGTGGCATATCTCGGTGGACACCTCAACCTCGCCGTAACGGGAAGGGAGGTCGATGAGAGTGAACGAAGAAACCGCATTCACTAGACGCGCCTTTGTTCACTCCGTACTATCGGGCTGGCGTGGAGGAGTAGTTAGCATGCTCGTCTCGCAGTCTCGCACTCCGGAGACCCCGGTTCGGTTCCCGAACTGGACCAATTTGCTACCCCGTCTATTTATGTGGTCTGACTAGAAAGTAGACTAATTGCTTAACCGATATCATTCGAATGCTATCGATGCAAGGCGAAAGCGCTTCCTGGTGCCCTGTTTTTAATTTTTCATATTTTACTTCTTCATTTCATTTTTATTTTTGTTTTATTCTATTAATTTTTTTACTTTTTCTTTACTGTTTTTATTCTTTATTTCTTTCATTCCATTTATGAGACCCATGCATTCACTAGATGAGCCTTTATTCACGCTCCAGTCCTGAGCCTTCGTAGCGGAAACCGAACTTTAAAAAACAGTTCGGTTTCCGCTACGAAGGCTCAAGACTGGAGCGTGTGTTTTTTGACAGTTCGGTTTTCAAATGAGTACTTATATTCTGTTTCGCGCAAAAATCTGTACAAGGATTTCATATCGACGCTCTTCCCGCCCCCACTGTATCGTTCTGTCTACTTTGGGCTCGTCGGTCATGTTTTACAGCGAGTGCGTAAAATGCCAATTTCTCCTTGCACCAAAACATTTTTCTATTAATTACACACCGAAACTCTACCTGTCAACACGTGGCTCGATAACAAAAACATTTTTCTGTCTTCTGTAAACTGTCGCTTGTGCAATGTGCCTGAAACAATTGAACATTGTTTTATAGACTGCAAAGACGCGATTTTGCATTGCGATGTGCTGCAGAGCACGCTACGAAAAGATTTTCTGCTAAATTCCCACTGTGTGCGCTACCTTGTTCTTTCCCAACCTGACTCGAACCCCTATGATATTGTATATAAGTGAACTGCGCAACAACTTAGACAGGACACAGACAGAAACACATACAACAGTTCACAAGCGCAACTACAACAGTTTAATGGGGTGAAACAACAGCATATATACGCAAAAGCAGAGCATGCGCAAAGGTAGAGCAGGTACACACATCACAAAGACCGCAATTTTATACAAACGAATCAAGATATCAAACTTCAGCATCATAGATCTGCAACGAAGCATCACTTACGCAGCGATCAGATAGTTTTTTAATATGGAAGGCCTCTAAGACAAGCCGGGCTTTTACATTGGAACTCCTGCCTAGAATCTTTGTCATCTCAAATCTTGCCCTACACGTGCAGGACGAAATGTGCCTTACAAGGTTTGAATTTTTATCATTATTTTCAACATATTTTGCATGCTCCCGTAGCCGGTCATTAACGCAACGGCCAGTTTGGCCTACATAAGAAGAGCCACAAGAAAGGGGCAAGCTGTATACCACTCCTGTGGCGCACTTAACATAGGAATTGCCATGCATTTTTTTGCAACCCCTTTCACAAACGCCAGAAATGCGGCAGCAAAGCTTTGATAGCTTGTTGGGGGCTGAGAACACCAAAGATACCTGGTGTCTACCGGCCGCTTTCTTCAGGTTATGAGACACCTGGTGCACATAGGGGACCACAACCGGCTTTGAAGCAGATTAGCCAGGTCTTTTTTAGGCGCCTTTTTGTTTCTACAGGAGGGTTTCAGCGACGGCAGATATGACCAGACCAGGGAAGCCTACCGCCAAGACGCAGGAAAACTGATAGTCGAGACTTTCCTGCATGCTGAGGGCACGACTTGTGAAGCGCCGACTCCAAACAGAGAGACGCAATGGCTCTTATTACAACCTTGGAGTGTGAGGAGTCGTATCTCAGTAGCTCCTTGTTAGCACGGGGGGAATACATATGGCAAACGTGGCTGCCGCGGAACATAAGATTGAGGTCCAAAAAAACGTAACTCATGATTATCTGGGAGTTCATGTGTAAAAACCAACCCTCGTCCTAATTGATTAAAAGCAGTTAAAATCTCTGAAACAACCTGGTCAAGGGACTTAAAGGTCCCAGACTTTAAAAGGATTAAAAAAATCTTCAACATATTTAAAAACTCTTAAAACTGGGCCGTCACTTAGGGTTAGTTGCAATGAGTGGTCAATATCAGATAAAAAGATGTCGCATAAAATGGGTGCAACACACGAACCTATGCAAATGCCTTTGCGCTGCAGATAAAACTGGTTGTCATGAAAGATAAAGGTAACATATCAGGCAATATTCTAAAAGCTTTAAAAAATGATCTGTAGAAATGCCGGCTATGTTCTGGAATGCCACCGCCCCAAGCTTTCGATACAATCTCTAACAGAGGCCAACAAGTCAGCATGTGGGACAGAATAAAAGAAAGTTTGAATATCTACAGAGAAGGCAGAACCTATCTGATGGCTATTTTGCAGAACCTCGGCAACATCAGCTGCCTTTTTTTACTGAGAACGGATTGTTAATGGAACGGCATTTAAGCTTAGCAAGAAGGAATCGGCTCACTTAGTGTTGCCAGGATCCCTTCTCACTTAAAATAGTCCTAAACGAAAGATCAGGTTTGTGCGTTTCTGCTGGAAAAAATACTGACAAAGAATTCTTAGAATTGGCGTCGATTGCGTTTGCTAAGGACATCAGTTGCAAGCTCTTACAAAAGTCAATAAATTTGGTTTTTACTCTCACTTCGCTTTTTCTAACGGGCGCAAAGTTCTTGCGAACCACCTCGAGTGCTTTTTCTTGATAGAAGTCATTAGGTAAAACTACAAATCTGCCCTCTTTGTCGGATTGCAGTAAGCGCAAATCATTACTTTTGAAATGGTGCACAACAGAATTAACGTCCAAACAGCCCTTCTTACACGTACGATAACTAGCACACCTTTTTAGGCTGTCCACTTCTTCTAGGAGGCACCGTTCCTTGTCCTCATCGTTGGTCTTTGAGGCGATATTCCTATTTATGGCGAGGAGCTCATGCGCAGGTACCTGGGGCTGGATGCCAAACTTGGGCCTTTTTCCAGGACGGAAGAAATCTTCTCTGGGACTGAAGAGCCTCCAGCGAAAACCACGCGTTCCTTATTGTGATGGCTTCTATTCTTACCGCAGAAGGCAAGAAGGTAGGCAAGGTCCGCTCTCCATTGCTGTTCGATGAGGTGCGAAGGTAACTTCTCGAGGTCAGCTATCTTCTTCTTGGCGAACCATTCAGGGAACAGTTTTTGGCAGACGACCCACATCCAGTCATGGTAGAGCATAATCTGGCGCCAATGCTCCGACCGAAGAATCTTCACAATTCTTTTTACATGGCCCGACGAAGGTTGAACAGGGCCTGCAAGTGCCCTAAAACACACAGGGATAACCCCCTTCCTGAGGCAGAAGGCATACTGCCTTGCTAGACACGTTGAAGTGACGATGTGCCGCACTAGGTGATCCAGGACGGAAGGATGAAGGGGTGGGGTACAAAAGGAAGGGCCCGCTGTACTAGAAATACAGTTCAGAAGAGCGTGTTATCGGGCTAGTTGGTTCTGCATAGTATATAAGTGAAGGGCGCAACAACTTAGACAGGACACAGAAAGAAACACATACACAGGTTCACGAGCGCAACTACCAACTGTTTAAAGGGGTGAAACAACAACCGCATATATACAGAAAAGCAGAGCATGCGTATAGGTAGAGCAGGCACACACATCACAAAGACCGCAATTTTATACAAACGAATGAAGATATGAAACTTCGAATGAAGATATGAAGGATCAAAGCATTGCTGCCGCATTTCTGGCGTTTGTGAAAGGGGTTGCAAAAAAAAGGCATGTCACTTCCTATGTTAAGTGCGCCACAGGAGTGGTATACAGCTTGCCCCTTTCTTGTGGCTCTTCCTATGTAGGCCAAACTGACCGTTCCGTTAATGACCGGCTACGGGAGCATGCAAAAAATGTTGATAATAATGATAAAAATTCAAACCTTGTAAGGCACATTTCTTCCTGCACGTGTAAAGAGAGATTTGAGATGACAAAGATTCTAGGCAGGAGTCCCAATATAAAAGCCCGGCTTTTCTTAGAGACCTTCCATGTTAAAAAACTATCAAGATACGAAACTTCAAGAAACGAATCAAGATACGAAACTTCAGCATCATAGATCTGCAACGAAGCATCACTTACGCAGCGATCAGATAGTTTTTTAACATGGAAGGTCTCTAAGAAAAGCCGGGCTTTTATATTGGCACTCCTGCCTAGAATCTTTGTCATCTCAAATCTCTCTTTACATGTGCAGGAAGAAATGTGCCTTACAAGGTTTGAATTTTTATCATTATTATCCACATTTTTTGCATGCTCCCGTAGCCGGTCATTAACGGAACGGCCAGTGTGGCCTACATAGGAAGAGCCACAAGAAAGGGGCAAGCTGTATACCACTCCTGTGGCGCACTTAACATAGGAAGTGACATGCCTTTTTTTGCAACCCCTTTCACAAACGCCAGAAATGCGGCAGCAATGCTTTGATCCTTCATATCTTCATTCGAAGTTTCATATCTTCATTCGTTTGTATAAAATTGCGGTCTTTGTGATGTGTGTGCCTGCTCTACCTATACGCATGCTCTGCTTTTCTGTATATATGCGGTTGTTTTTCACCCCTTTAAACAGTTGGTAGTTGCGCTCGTGAACCTGTGTATGTGTTTCTTTCTGTGTCCTGTCTAAGTTGTTGCGCAATTCACTTATGTACTATGCAGAACCAACTAGCCCGATAACACGCTCTTCTGAACTGTATTTCTAGTACAGCGGGCCCTTCCTTTTGTACCCCACCCCTTCATCCTTCCGTCCTGGATCACCTAGTGCGGCACATCGTCACTTCAACGTGTCTAGCAAGGCAGTATGCCTTCTGCCTCAGGAAGGGGGTTATCCCTGTGTGTTTTAGGGCACTTGCAGGCCCTGTTCAACCTTCGTCGGGCCATGTAAAAAGAATTGTGAAGGTTCTTCGGTCGGAGCATCGGCGCCAGATTATGCTCTACCATGACTGGATGTGGGTCGTCTGCCAAAAACTGTTCCCTGAATGGTTCGCCAAGAAGAAGATAGCTGACCTCAAGAAGTTACCTTCGCACCTCATCGAACAGCAATGGAGAGCGGACCTTGCCTACCTTCTTGCCTTCTGCGGTAAGAATAGAAGCCATCACAATAAGGAACGCGTGGTTTTCGCTGGAGGCTCTTCAGTCCCAGAGAAGATTTCTTCCGTCCTGAAAAAAGGCCCAAGTTTGGCATCCAGCCGCAGGTACCTGCGCATGAGCTCCTCGCCATAAACAGGAATATCGCCTCAAAGACCAACGATGAGGACAAGGAACGGTGCCTCTTAGAAGACGTGGACAGCCTAAAAAGGTGTGCTAGTTATCGTACGTGTAAGAAGGGCTGTTTGGACGTTAATTCGGTTGTGCACCATTTCAAAAGCCATGATTTGCGCTTACTGCAATCCGGCAAAGAGGGCAGATTTGTAGTTTTACCTTAGAAAAAGCACTCGAGGCGGTTCGCAAAAACTTTGCGCCCGTTAGAAAAAGCGAAGTGAGAGTAAAAACCAAATTTATTGACTTTTGTAAGAGTTTGCAACTGATGTCCTTAGCAAACGCAATCGATGCCAGTTCTAAGAATTCTTTGTCAGTATTTTTTACAGCAAAAATGCGCAAACTGATCTTCCGTTTAGGACTATATTAAGTGAGAAGGGATCCTGGCAACACTAAGTCAGCCGATTCCTTCTTGCTAAGATTAAATGTCTTTCCATTAACGATCCGTTCTTGGTAAAAAAGTCAGGTGATGTTTCTGAATTTCTGCAAAATAGCGATCAGATAGGTTCTGCCTTCTGCGTAGATATTAAAGATTTGTTTTATTCTGTCCCACATGCTAACTTGTTGGCCTCTGTTAGAGATTGTATCGAAAGCTCGGAGGCGGTGGCATTCCAGAACATAGCCGGCATTTCTACAGATAATTTTTAAAGCTTTTATATTATTACCTGCATGTTACCTTTATCTTTCATGACAACCAGTTTTATCTGCAGCGCAAAGGCATTTGCATAGGTTCATGTGTTGCACCCATTTTATGCGACATCTTTTAAGCTTATACTGACCACTCATTCCAACTAACCCTAAGTGACGGCCCGGTTTTAAAAGTTTTTAGATATGTTGACGATCTTTTAATCCTTTTAAAGTCTGGGACCTTTACATCCCTTGACCAGGTTGTTTCACAGATTTTAACTGCTTTTAATCAATTAGGAAGAGGGTTGGTTTTTACACATGAACTCCCAGATAATCATGAGTTACGTTTTTTGGACCTGAATCTTATGTTCCGTGGCAGCCACGTTTGCCATATGTATTGCCCCCGTGCTAACAAGGAGCTACTGAGATACGACTCCTCACACTCCAAGGTTGTAAAAAGAGCCATGGCGTCTCTCTGTTTGGAGTCGGGGCTTCACAAGTCATGCCCTCATAGCATGCAGGAAAGTCTCGACTATCAGGTTTCCCGCCTCTTGGCGGTAGGCTTCCCTGGTCCGGTCATATCTGCTGTCGCTGAAACCCTCCTGCAGAAAAAAAAGGCGCCCAAAAAAGACCTGACTACTCGGCTTCAAAGCCGGTTGTCGTCTCCTATGTCCACCAGGTGTCTCATAACCTGAAGAAAGTGGCCGGTAGACACCATGTACCTTTGGTGTTCTCAGCCCCCAACAAGCTATCAAAGCTTTGCTGCCGCATTTCTGGCGTTTGTGAAAGAGGTTGCAATAAAAGGCATGGCCCTTCCTATGTTAAGTGCGCCACAGGAGTGGTATACAGCTTGCACCTTTCTTGTGGCTCTTCCTATGTAGGCCAAACTGGCCGTTCCGTTAATGACCGGCTACGGGAGCATGCAAAAAATGTTGAAAATAATGATAAAAATTCAAACCTTGTAAGGCACATTTCTTCCTGCACGTGTAGGGCAAGATTTGAGATGACAGATTCAGGCAGGAGTACCAATGTAAAAGCCCGTCTTGTTTTAGAGGCCTTCCATGTTAAAAAACTATCTGATCGCTGCGTAAGTGATGCTTCGTTGCAGATCTATGATGCTGAAGTTTCATATCTTGATTCGTTTGTATAAAAATTTTTTTGTATAATATGCTGTTGTTGTTTCACCCCATTAAACAGTTGGTAGTTGCGCTCGTGAACTGTTGTAAATGTGTTTCTTTCTGTGTCCTGTCTAAGTTGTTGCGCAATTCACTTATATACTATGTATATCCTTACCGGCCTTTTAGTTATAATATGTTTACTATTATGTTTCTGCTATGTGGCGCCTACCTAGGTGCTCTGCAAATAGTTCTTGTGTGCGTGTCGACACACACACATATGTATATATATGCTTTCTGTATAAAACCATGTAAATAAATATCATGAAAGAAAAGAGCCTTCGTAGCGGAGTGGCAGCGTCTCCGGTTCAAATGCCAAAAGCCCTGGTTCTATTCCCAGCCTCGACCCAGTTTTTTTTTTTTAACACAGAAAACTGCTTGGCACCCCTGCCGCGCGGATGGATGGTTGGATGGATGGATGGATGGATAGGAGCGCCCCCTTTGAAACGGGGTGGTGGCAATTGCCACCATGCTCCGCTTTTCTTTCTTTATTATTTTTGTTTACTGTGTTGGCAATTCTCATTAAGAATCGCCATCATCTTTACCTACGGTTTCCTACAATTCTAACCTTATGCCACATCTCTGCTTTTCAGCCACCAATCCTCCAATCGCTTTTTGCTAACTTCCACTGCAGATTTATTTACATGACTCAGGAAGAGTGACTGCGCCTGCATCGACATCGGGATAGATACCATCACATTTGATTATGAGGTGTTCAATTGTTTCCACAGATCTACCAAACACTGCACATGGGTCATCTTCTTCGTTAAATTTCTTTTTGTAGCTGCGCGTTCTAAGACACCCTGACCTAGCTTCAAAAAGTAGGGCACTGCCTCTTGAGTTATCGTAGAAAAATTCTTTCCTGATCTGCCTTTTCCAGTATCGATATAGTTCTACACTACGTTTCTTTTCCATTGAATTCATCCAATTTTTTACTTCCGCGTTTTTAACCTGTCGTTTAATGTTCTTTCTCCGTCCTCATGACCGGCATACTTACTGGTTAGTTTTCTAGTTTTTTTCCCCCACTGTGAGTCAAAGCTCTTTCTGTATAAATATTTAAATACCTTAGCTGCCCACCTGTTATCGTCCAATTTCCCCAGGCGTTCGTCATATCGTATTTTACTCTTAGCTTCCCGTGCTTCGAACGATGCCCAGCCCATATCCCCTTGTACTGCCTCGTTTGTGGTTTTGCCGTGGGCACCTAGTGGTAATCTTCCAACAGCTCTCTTATTTACGTCTAATCTCGGCTGAACTTCTGCCCTTATGTACAGAACCGCATTGCCGAAAGTAAGTCCCGGCACCATTATTCCTTTCTAAATACCTCTTAGTACTTCATATTTGTTGTACCCCCATAATGCCCTATGTTTCATTATCACGGCGTCTCTTCGTCCTTTTGCCCTAAGAGCCTGTTCGTGCTTTTCCGTGTATATATCCCCTTCGTTTAGCCATATCGCGAGGTATTTGTATTCGGCCACTGGGTATTTCGTGGCCTTGTATTGTAAGCACCTGGTCAGTTGTATCGTTAAAAATCATCCAACCTGATTTAGTTGCGCTAAAACTGAATCCTAGAGCGTCTGCTTGGTCTCCACAGCAATTAACCAAAGTTTGTAAATCTTCCTGGCTATCTGCTAACAGCACAATATCGTCCACATATATTTAACCCGGGAGTCGCTGCTCAACTACATTTCCGCCTAATCTGTACAACAGATTATAACCTAGATTACTTTCTTCTAGCCTTCTTTCCATATTTATCACGTAAAGCATGAACAGCAGCGGTGATAGAGGACACCCTTGCCTTAATCCTTTGTGCACCCCCACAGGTGTGGTACTTTTTTTCCCTTCCCATGTAATTTCAACTTCATTATCTCGGCAGATTTCCTGTAGAAAATCAATTACCTCATGACCGATACCTAAATCTTTCAATATGCTCCACAGGAGTTCCCTGTTCACGTTATCGTATGCACCGCTTATGTCCAGAAAGGCTAAAAACAGAGGTCTGTTTTCCGCCTTAGCTATTTCTATGCATTGGGTATGCACGAACAGGCTATCATATAAACGCCTACCCCTTCTGAACCCATTCTGAAGTTCTCCGAGTATCCGATTACCTTCTACCCATGACTGCATTTTTAATTTCACCGCCTGCATTGCCAGCCTGTACATAACAGACGTTATCGTAATTGGACGGAAGGATTTGGTGTTCATTTTATCTCCTTTCCCTTTATAAATCAAATTCATTTTACTCTGTCTCCAGCTGTGCGGAATTTGCCGATTTGTTATGACTGCCTCCAATGCTTTTATCAGCGCTTCCTTGCTTCTTGGGCCAAGTTCATTAATCAGCTTAATTGGAATTTCGTGTTTTCCTGCGGATGTGGTTTTAGGAATATTCGCTTCCGCCTTTTCCCAGTTAAGACTAGTCAGTTCTAAGCTGTTCTCTTTTGTGCTGTCCTGTGTTGCCGCCTCACTTGGGGAGATTACCCCATTGTCGTTGCTAAAAGACGCAGCTATAAATGACGTAATGTATTTCACAGCATCGTCTCCCTCTAAACATTTTCCCTCAGCATCTATAATCTGTTCCTGCGTTCTTTGATTTCTCTTTCCCAACCAGCTAATATGGTTCCAGAATTTTCTTGGCCCCCCTTTATTTGCCTCGCGGACTTCAGCCAGCCATTTATCAGAGGACTGCTTCATTTTAGCCTGGACTAGGACCTGAACTTTCTTTTTCTTTTGTCGATAGGATTCCCATTTTTCGCCTATTTCCCCTTCAGATAACTGCGCCTTCTTTGCTTCTTTGTGTTCTCTTGCCTGTGTTCCCTTGCGTTTGCCAGCGCTGCCATCTGGCGGAGCACGGCTGAAGGAAGTCTGTTCAAGGTCAAACGTGGCTACCACCGACCGTGAGCTACGCGACGAGCGTAAACCTGGCGTAGTAGTGTTTTCGAAATAAAACAAGGAGTTAAAAAGCCGTTCACTACGGCACCTCTTTCTCTCTTTCTTCTTTCACTGCCACCTTCCTCATTTCCTTTACGGCACCGTGCAGGTGTCCGCCGAGATATGTTAGAGAGATACTGCGCCATTTCCAATTTACCAAAAAAGCGGAAAACTCGGAAAGCAAAGGAAAGCGCATTACCGGCCCCTTGGGGGTGTTGCCCCTTTCACAGTGTACATTTGGGCTGCACTTACGATTCCCCTGGGTAGCTGCGCTGCATGGGTTGACATTGAAAACGTTCTGGCAAAAACGAGGTACTGAAGCTATCGATACAACTGAAACCACGCAAGCCTTTCGTCTGTGGCCGATGTGTGGCTAGGAAAGTGAAATGCTCCCCCAGTCCTGAATGTCAAAGACCGTAGTTGCCGAAGAAGTGGCCGTGACCCTCGCACTCGCACAGCCGAGCGTGTACACCGTGGTCACCGACTCAAAAACAGTCTATGGAAGCTTCCGCAGGAGGGTAATCTTCTCCGCGGCCCAAGCCATTCTATCCAAGTGCAAGCCTCCGGGAAGAGCCATGGAGCTGGGTCCCGGGTCACTCGCAGATTGCAGGCAACACCATCGCTGACTACCATGCCCGAGAAATGTCAATGTTGGCTGAGCACGAGCCGGAAGAACTACCGCACCCGGTTACCAGCTTTCGGGACATTACCCGGATGTACAGAGAGGAAAGGTGTAGACTGCCAGAACCACACCCCAAACTCACCAGGCAACAACAGACGATCCTGCGTCGAGCGCAGGTGGGATCGCTTGCGCATCCCGTACTGGTGAACCGCATGTACCCTGCGGAACACGATACGCTCTGTCCTTTTTGCAAAAGTGAAAAGGGCACTCTGCCGCACGTCTTGGCAGAGTGCACAGAACTCAAGACAACACTCCACCCCTTCCCGCCAACACCCCAAATCCCCAACCCCATGAGCGATGGGAGGTCTTGTTATGCAGCCCTGCCCTACAAATTCAGCTCGCATTGACGGAGAGGGGCCAGGAGCTGCTGGGAACATATGGGTCCCGTAACTCGAGAAGCACCCCGTCTAATGCCTGCGTGCTCCACCGATTTATTTCGGGCCCAATAAATGTTGATTCATCATCATCAAAGAAGAAAGCCAGCAGCAACTAGCTATATTAAAGCAGAAGCCTTTAATGCCTCATCGTTGCAAAGAGGAGTTGTCGACAGAAATGTCATGCTTTTCAATTGGTCGAAATGGTCGTGACGTCACAGTGCGCGAATTTGAAACGGGGCCAATTGTACTTGGCTAGGAACCATGCAACCAATTAAAGGGATGGTATAGTGAGGCTCCAAGTAAGTGGGGCTGAGTTTAGTTATTTAGATAATTAACCAATTAGCCTATTAACCTTTCTAGTCACACTAGATTCATAAATAAAACCTAGTAAGAAATTGGTCGAATTGGGGACCAGGGTCCCGGAGTGCAAGACGAGCACGCTAACCACTCCGTCATGCCAGCCCGACGGTTTGAATGAACACAGGTGCGTCTACTGAATATCGTGTCTTCGTTCACTCCCATCTTCCTCCGTTCCCTTACGGCGAGTGTTAAGAAAGAAAAGCCTACGGCGCCAGTAGCTAATTTCCCCCTACCGTGTCCGTCGGAGGTCTGGGGGGGTTAGGAATGGTGACAGCGCGTCGCGCGCCTCGGACGCTGCCCAAGGCGACGACCGTTTCCCATTGAAAAGAGCTTAGCTTTCAAGGGGTGGGGGTCAGTGGGGTCGGCGACTTCTGAAACGAGCAAGCGGTGGGCTTTACTGGCGCCTCGTTAGGCTGGATGTTCAAGGAAAAGTGCGCCGTCCGCCGAGTCGGGCTCTGGCGAGCACTGGGCCCCGCTCACTTGCATGTGCAGTGCCATTGCACCGGTATTGGTTGAAATTGGGCGAGAGCAGATTTAATAAAGCTCCGCCCAATTATCGAAGGTATTAAAACCCGCTGTAGACAAAGAGCGGGGAGAGCGCGCGCCGAGTCTCAGTCTCGGCCGCTTTTCTGCAACCCTTCTTTTAAGCAGCCTTTTTTTAAACCGTCTTTTTCTCCTGTTGCCTTTATTTTTGGTCTCGTCTTGAATAAACTAGTCTTGCTTCTCAAGAAGTTTGGAGTTGCTGCCCCAACCGGCAACGTGTCGCCGGACGAGTGGAGAAGACGTGAAGTGCCCAGCATACGATCAGACCAACCGGCCATTCCTTCCGACATTCTACGATTTACGGAAGAAACGTATCTGGTGCCGTGACCAGGATGACCAGTGTTTCAAGTTAACGTCGAGGTTCAGGTGTCCATCGAGATATGCGAGACAGGTATGATTTCCTTTACTAAAAAACCAATTTATCGACGAGCAAAGCGTAGAACCGATCGGGCGATGGCGTTCTTGGACACCATGGCAGCGTTGCAAAAAGCTGTCACGTTCCACTCTTAGAGGCGAAGCTTAAAATCTTAACCACACATCAGTGGCATCAGCAGCAACACTGCGCTTAAGGCTTTCGCATCACCGCACTTTTGTTCAACAAAGTGCCCCCCTGAATTTCCACTGCCCTCATAATTTGAAAAAGTGCTAGAAAAAAGATTCGGAGTGGGCGTTGTTTTTTGGCCCCCGTTAAGTTATCAAGCTAGGTGCATGCGTGTCCAAAACCCAGGGAAAACTATCCCCGATCGCCCGAAAACCATGAGTGAAATTTGTGAAGTGCCAAAAAAATGTGTATTCCACTCCTCTCAATTGCAACAGGTTTCATATCGGCCAGACAGGACAGTGCTTAAATGATAGGCTCAGGCAGCACCGTAAAAATGTCGATAACAAAGACTAGAGTAACATCAACATGAATTGCCGTGAGTACGATTGATTCCCACAGTTCGAATATTGCCGAGTAGTTAGGAGCAAAGGTACGCTGTGTCGTGCATTAATCGAGGCCAGAAATATCAATAAGTACGGTGATCTGTGTGTAAGTGGTATCTCCATCGGTATCTATCACAAAAACAATTTCGCTTGATTTGATAAAATAGTTTAGGAGGTTATAGCTGCGGTTCGAGCTCTCAGTCTGGAACCCCACTGGCGTAGGCTGCTGTCCGGGCTCTTTCGTTGAGTTGCTTTTGACTCGTTTCGTCCGAGCTGGTCAGACCTGCCGCCCGCCCCTCTTGCGTTGGCTGGTTATTAACAGTGACCGCCTGATTTCGTTCCCAGGCCCATACCATATGGTACAGGTCCGCCTTCTCCCTGCAGCATTTGCACTGTGAGTCAAATGACTCCGGGTCTATTGCGTGTAGTCTTCGTGTGTTGTTGTAAGTGTTGGTCTGTAGCTTTCGGAGGTGTTGTTCCTCCCCTTTGTCTAGTGTCTTAGCCAGCGGAGGGTAGACCCGACGGGATACTCTTAAGTGCTGAAGTATATCGCTGTAAGTTAGTAGTGGGGTACGAGGTTCCACAGCATCCGTACTGGGTGCCTGGGGGAGGAATGCTCGGGCTGAGGCATGTGCGCTCTCGTTCCCTGGGGTGCCCTGTTGACCTGGTACCCATATTAAGTGTTTTTGTGTGTGTTGGTAGCCACGAGTGTAGCTATCTTGTAGGATTTTAGCTGCTAGCGGTGCGACTTTGCCTCTGAGGTAATTGCGATACGCTGTCTGTGAATCTATAAGAATGTATTCTGAGCTAGTGTGTGTTGCAGCTAAAGCAATCGCCACTTCTTCCGCAGCCGGCATGCCCTGGCTAGCGAGTACTGGTCCGCCCATTGTTTTATTTTGGTGCACTACCGCGACGGCCGTTATTCCCTGCTCGGGACCCGCAGCATCGACATAGAACGCGCCCTCGAGCCGGCGGTAGTGCCTTCTCGTGGCTTCGGCTTGTGCTTGTCGTTTTGACTGGTGAAAATGGGGGTGCTCATTCCTGCGTAGTGGAGCTGCCGTGAATCGTCCTCTCCATGAGGCTGGGATGTCGCTTTTAGTGTCTAGCTGTAGGGAGAAATAGATGTTTAAATCACTGGGCGCATTTGTTTTTCCAGTCCCAGACTACTTGCTGGCAGGCATCGGCTTCCGCTCTGACAGGAAACAGCGTCATGGTCACATGACCTACTTGCCATAGTCTGCGTACGGACTCGCCGCCAGAGTCAGGCTCCCCCTGGATGACTGTACCAGGACGCTGTCATCTGCTAGCAGACGACGCAAGCCATGGCCACCACGACGCCGAAGCAGCGCCGTGCGCTCGGGGGTATGCTCGCCGCTACTGCTTGCGGCAAAGTTCGCGGAAAGTAGCCCAACTCGTTGCGAATAGGCAGATAGACGAAAGCCTTCACAAAAATGTTGACAACAAGCGCTAGCTGCTCCAGTGTACGAGCGGTTCACCTGTGATGCTTTCCGGTAAGCGCGCAGACAGCATGTCGCAAAACAAGCGAACAAGAACATCTTGACGACACGAGCAAACATTACGCGCTCGCAGCTCCAAATGCGCGTCCGTGAGTAGTGGATTTGAAGAAAATAGAACGAAGATGCAAGAACAAAAAGTCTTACGGTGGCTGAGAGAGCAACTACGGACCTCATGTGAAGGTTTAACGCACAATATCGTCCTCCAGGAACACGAAAAGTATGCAAAATGCACACAGAGTCTAACTCAATATAACTGGCAGGGCGGCGCGCAGCTGTCGTCAGCTGCCTGCCCCGCAGCCCCAAGTAGCCCGCGGACTGCCATAGGCGAAAAACGAACGCGTTGCTATGGCGATGCAGGCAGGTGGGCGGAGCTTTCAGGCTGCCCGAGAAAAACAAATACCGGAATGGAGTCCGCAAGTAGTCCCGGACAGTCCGGGACTGAAAAACAAATGCGCCCACTGAGGTCTTGTCGGCCAGTCCGAGTAGTGGAAAGCCGTACCACCTGCGCCGTTAGGTGTGCCTCTATCAGCTCATCTATCGTGCTGTGCACACCCAGTCGTAGGAACCGGTCCGTCAATGTCGCAAGAGGGAGGCCCGGGGCCTTCTTGTAGGCTGTTCTGATTATGACGGCGAGGTTTTTGATGTCACGCTTTTTGAGGCGGGGGTAGGGCGCTGCGTAGATGACGCGGCTTAAGACGAAAGCCTGCACCAGTCGCAGAGTATCTTCTTCTCGCATTCCTGATTTCTGCGTCGTTATCCTGGCGACTTCCGCGCTCACGAGCCATAGTTTCTGGAGGGTGAGGAGGTTGTTATTTATGTAAAAACCCAGTATCTTGAGGGTCTGAACTTCCTTGATGGGTGAGTGGCCAACGCGGGTGTCGATGGTGTCCTGATTGTTGCGTTGACAGAAGGCTATGAGTTCAGATATTTCTGGTGAGCACTTTAGTCCACACGCCCGTACATTATCTTCAACTGTTGTTGCCGCTGTTTGTAGTTGTTATTCAATCATTCCCATACTTACCGTGGTTGTCCAGATGGTTACATCACCAGCGTACAGGGCGTGGCGTGTGCCCTGTACCTGATTGAGAAGAGGTGGGAGATTTAGGAGTGCTATGTTGAAGAGAAGAGGGGATAGTACTGCCCCTTGCGGGGTGCCTCTCGTGCCCTTCTTCACTTGCGTTGTTTGTATTTTGCCGGTGCTGATGCTGACGGTTCTGTCCGCAAGAAAATCGCAGATGTACGAATAGACTCGCTGGCTGCTGTGGTTCGTGCTGTGGAGGTTGTTGAGGATTGTAGAGCGCTTGCCATTGTCAAACGCTCCCTTGATGTCGAGGGTTAGAAGCGCTCGGTTACAGTTGCTGCGTGCGGGATCAATTACTTCGCGTTTAATTTTCAGAAGCACATCATGGGTTGACAAATGTGCCCTAAATCAAAACACCGTGTGTGGCAGAAGCTCGTTGTCCTCAAGATAGTTGGAGAGACGCGCGTGGACTGCCTTTTCCATGAGTTTGCCTGCGCACGATGTGAGGGATAGGGGGCGCAGGTTTTCGATGATGATTTTCTTGCCGGGTTTGGGGATGAAGTCTACATTGGCTGTTTTCCATGCTTGTGGAACGGTGACGGTGCGCCAGCATTCGTTTTGTAATCCGTGAGTTGCTGCAGAGCCTCTGTGCCGAGGTTGGCCAGAAGTCCGACCGTAATTTTGTCTTGTCCCGGGGCTTTGCCTCGGCGCATATCTGCTAGTGCTGCAATGATGTCCTCCAAAGTGAAGTATCTATCTAGGTGTACGTTCGGTTGCCCTCGGTACTCCTTATTGTAGGGTTGTGGGTCTCTGGCGGTGCAGATATAGCGACGCGTGAGTTCATCCACAAGTTCCTGATCTGTGCCTTGGAAGCTGTGTAGGGCTCGATGCAAATTTCTGTGTTGTTCACTCCTCGCTTTCGGAGAGTAAATTAGGCATCGCAGAAGGTTCCACGTGGCCTTGGTGTCTAGGCGGCCTTTGAGGGATTCGCACTTTGTTAGCCAGTTGGTGCGAGCGAGGTCCCATGCGTATTGTTCCGCTTGAATAGTAGGCTCGGCTATTCGAATTCTGAGTTTCCGATTGCCTTGGTTTTTTCCACCGTTTTATAAGACAACGTCTGGCTTCCCAAAGATGTAGGAAGTGGTTGTCGAAAGCTGGGTGGTCCTCCGTGGTGGCGAGGGATTTTGTGAGCTTTTCTTTGAGGTCGAGAATAGAGGCCGCCCAATCTTCGCAACTGGTTATTTGTTCCGATGTTGCTAGTTTGGTGTACTTCCTGAATGTCTCCCAGTCTGTAATTCGGGCTTGCCCTCGTGGTTTGCTGTGCTTGTTGCTTTCGAAGATGGTCTGCAGCACGTAGCGATCACTGCCTAGGATCTCTCCGGTATTGCGCCACTCATCGTTGCGGCCATTGCAGACGAGCGTAAGGTCGGGGGAAGCTTCCCGTGTTGTGCTGTTGCCGACTCGCGTCGGGTGCTGCGGGTCCGTGAGTAGGGTCAGGGCCATATCAGCGATGGCGGATGCTAGTTTTCTGCCTTTCTCGTCTTCCCTCGGGCGGCCCCATAGGGGGCTAGAAGCAATAAAGTCGCCAACTATATCTAGGGGAACTGTTGGGGCTTCTCTCAGTGCTTTAAGAAATATCGCGTCGAAGGCTACGCGATGCTGTTTGCGGCGACTATATACAGGTTGTACCAGCTAACCTGGACCAAGATTTTAAAAAAAACCTAGGCGTTCTTCAGGAATGAAAGTGCGTCGATGTTGTTAGAGCTTACCTAAAGTTACAGTGCCATATTTTTGCTCTACCTCCTTGAATAATTACTAGAGATAAATTAATTAACTTTTTAAATATAGCTTGAAACGTTCAGACGCCAAAAGGAAAGTGGTGCAGCTCCACAAATATTGTCCAGCCCAGGCACTTCCAACGAGATAGGCTTAGCGCTGTTGGTTTTTTTTTTTTTTTCAGGAAAAACGAAAGACCACGCAGTTTAAAGAATACCACCTGACAGCCCGTTTCGTGCGTCCGAATGCGCGGCAATTACAGCGCCCTCATCCGTGCCATCGCCAGCGCCGTGCCTTCTCCTCGGTTACGAGAAACGACTACACCTTTGCTTGGCTCTGACATTACCGGCAGCGGCTGGCGACGGCGCTCCGAAAACGCGCTTCGTCGCATGCCGCTCGCCGATGTCCCGGAAGAGCATAGTTATCGCCGCAGAAACGGGAGCCGCACTTTCTTTCAATTGCCGCCCGAACCCACTGGCACTTATCAATCTTATTTTGGAACCAAGCGTTGTGCGAAGCTATGTCGTGAGCAGCACGAAAAGAGCGTAGCGAGCGATGTTTTTCGCAAAGCACGAATGGGGGCGCTGTAATTGCGGCGCATTCGGGCGCATGGAGTGCGCTGTCACGTGGTATTTTTTAAACTCCACGGGATTTCGTTTTTCCTGAGTAAAAACGTATATGCTAAGTCTATCTCGTTGGAAGTGCTGGGGATGAACAATTTTTGTAGAGCATCACAACTTTCATATTGACGCCTGAATGTTTAAAGACATTGTGATGCGCCACCAGCGCCCTTCCGCACTAGCGGCGGCCTGACGCTCTCTTAGGAAAGAGACGGAAGGAGAGGAAAAAGAAGAGAGACGCGGGGCGTGGCGCAAGCGGCGCGAGGAGACGAGCTTGGGGAACGGAGCAGGCGAGGTCACGGCTGAACGGCTTCTTGAACCCGGGTGACCAGGCCTGGGGAAGCTGTCCTCGCCCAGTTCAGGGCAACCAGGAGCCTGCTGTCTCCTGTCTCCCGCCTGCCTCTCGCTGCCTCCGAGAGTGGGCGCCGTGCCGGGCACAGGCAGGTGCTGCCTGCCCGGAGATCCTGCCGGCCTTGCCTTCGGATCCTGCCTGCCGTCCCGTGGCTGGGACCCCCTGCTGAGAAAGGGTGCCTTCCTGGCCGTGCCCGGGTGTCCAGACCTGGGCGGCCGTCTCATCTCTGGCGCGTCGTCAGCGCCGCTGGTGCTGGTGCTCCGCGCCCGACTTCCGGCCGCAGGGAGAACAGCCCCGCTGAGGTACTTGGCCCCGGCGCCTTTCTGGCGACGGGCAGCGCAATCTCACACCGGAGCCACTCCTCGACCCTCGGCCGCACAGCTCCATACCCATCAGTGACTGCTCTCCCGTATTAATTAAAACCATTTTCGTTACATCTACGGACGTGCTCGGTCTGAGACGATTTTTCTGGATCCTCCGGGGCCCAACCTCGGAGGACGCTCGAACCTGCTGGGGGCCTTTTCCCCTCACAAATTTGGCGTCCGCGACGACAGGACCAGGCCGAGCAGCGTTTGCCAGTTAACGGAGTTTGATAGACAAGATGAATGCGCTCGAGCTGGTTGCTGCAGGAGAGCGCATGGGACTTCAGGGAGCAGCGCTACGGACGTATGTCAGTGACGCAATGCGGAGAGCGCGTGAGGACCGTGCAGCTCAAAGGCGAGCGGAGATAGCATGCCGTATGACAGAGATATCCCATCGTAAGGAAGAATTTTCGCGTCTGGAGGAAGAGCATCGTGTGCTCGAGTTGCAGGTGGCTTGCTTAGATGCAAAGAAGGCTCTTACGCTCGTGGACAGTGTTGAGCTGTCACATGGCACAAAAGTCCTATTGCCAACGGAACATGAGTCGGACATCTCTTATTCGAGCGCTGTCGAGGACCTCACAAGTATGGTCAGTGTGGAGCCTAGTACCGAAGTAGCAGCATCTTGCCTAGACGGCTGTCTTCAATTAAAACGTCGCTCAACGCAGGCCGACAGTGGCGAGGATCGTGCCCTTGTAGCGAATTACGAAGAGCAAAAGAATCAAAGACTGCCTCTAGAAAAAGTAGAGGTTATTCTAACAGGACATGACACGGCGTTCGTAGAGGAAATTGTTGGCTTTTCGTGTGCTAGGAGAGAAATTCTTGGGCACGGTGTCTTGAAGCAAAAGGGTGTAGACGACCACAAATGTGAACGCCATCAGGTTAGTACTTGCGAACAGAGTGGATTCGAGATGCCCAGCAGAGCTGGAAGTATTAAGCAGGCAGACGACCATGGAGGCAATGTGTATGATTCCTGCCTCACTGATTTGATTCGTGCTAGGACAGGTGGCCTTCAGGTGTTAGGCGCATTTAAGTGTCAGTCTGCGGAGGTAACTGGCGGCGCCAGATGTGATGGCAGCTCAATGAAGGTGAGGGCTGAGTCGGGCTGGTTGGTTCATGTTGAATGGTACGGCAAAACAGCGCTGACGGACGGGACGGAAGAAGATGAGACAAACACATGCGCTGAGGCGGAAAGGAAAGTGCCCGATGTACAACAAATGAATTCAAGGAGAGGGCTGAGTCGGGCTGGTTGGTTCATGTTGAATGGTACGGCAAAACAGCGCTGACGGACGGGACGAAAGATGAGACAAACACATGCTCTGAGGCGGAAAGGAAAGTGCCCGATGTACAAGAAATGAATTCAAGGAGAGGGCTGAGTCGGGCTGGTTGGTTTATGTTGAATGGTACGGCAAAACAGCGCTGACGGACGGGACGGAAGAAGATGAGACAAACACATGCGCTGAGGCGGAAAGGAAAGTGCCCGATGTACAAGAAATGAATTCAAGGAGAGGGCTGAGTCGGGCTGGTTGGTTCATGTTGAATGGTACGGCAAAACAGCGCTGACGGACGGGACGGAAGAAGATCAGACAAACACATGCGCTGAGGCGGAAAGGAAAGTGCCCGATGTACAAGAAATGAATTCAAGGAGAGGGCTGAGTCGGGCTGGTTGGTTCATGTTGAATGGTACGGCAAAACAGCGCTGACGGACGGGACGGAAGAAGATCAGACAAACACATGCGCTGAGGCGGAAAGGAAAGTGCCCGATGTACAAGAAATGAATTCAAGGAGAGGGCTGAGTCGGGCTGGTTGGTTCATGTTGAATGGTACGGCAAAACAGCGCTGACGGACGGTACGAAAGATGAGACAAACACATGCTCTGAGGCGGAAAGGAAAGTGCCCGATGTACAAGAAATGAATTCAAGGAGAGGGCTGAGTCGGGCTGGTTGGTTTATGTTGAATGGTACGGCAAAACAGCGCTGACGGACGGGACGGAAGAAGATGAGACAAACACATGCGCTGAGGCGGAAAGGAAAGTGCCCGATGTACAAGAAATGAATTCAAGGAGAGGGCTGAGTCGGGCTGGTTGGTTCATGTTGAATGATACGGCAAAACAGCGCTGACGGACGGGACGGAAGAAGATCAGACAAACACATGCGCTGAGGCGGAAAGGAAAGTGCCCGATGTACAAGAAATGAATTCAAGGAGAGGGCTGAGTCGGGCTGGTTGGTTCATGTTGAATGGTACGGCAAAACAGCGCTGACGGACGGGACGGAAGAAGATGAGACAAACACATGCGCTGAGGCGGAAAGGAAAGTGCCCGATGTACAAGAAATGAATTCAAGGAGAGGGCTGAGTCGGGCTGGTTGGTTCATGTTGAATGGTACGGCAAAACAGCGCTGACGGACGGGACGGAAGAAGATGAGACAAACACATGCGCTGAGGCGGAAAGGAAAGTGCCCGATGTACAAGAAATGAATTCAAGGAGAGGGCTGAGTCGGGCTGGTTGGTTCATGTTGAATGGTACGGCAAAACAGCGCTGACGGACGGGACGGAAGAAGATCAGACAAACACATGCGCTGAGGCGGAAAGGAAAGTGCCCGATGTACAAGAAATGAATTCAAGGAGAGGGCTGAGTCGGGCTGGTTGGTTCATGTTGAATGGTACGGCAAAACAGCGCTGACGGACGGGACGGAAGAAGATGAGACAAACACATGCGCTGAGGCGGAAAGGAAAGTGCCCGATGTACAAGAAATGAATTCAAGGAGAGGGCTGAGTCGGGCTGGTTGGTTCATGTTGAATGGTACGGCAAAACAGCGCTGACGGACGGGACGGAAGAAGATGAGACAAACACATGCGCTGAGGCGGAAAGGAAAGTGCCCGATGTACAAGAAATGAATTCAAGGAGAGGGCTGAGTCGGGCTGGTTGGTTCATGTTGAATGGTACGGCAAAACAGCGCTGACGGCCGGGACGGAAGAAGATGAGACAAACACATGCGCTGAGGCGGAAAGGAAAGTGCCCGATGTACAAGAAATGAATTCAAGGAGAGGGCTGAGTCGGGCTGGTTGGTTCATGTTGAATGGTACGGCAAAACAGCGCTGACGGACGAGACGGAAGAAGATGAGACAAACACATGAGACAAACACTCAGCGCATGTGTTTGTCTCATCTTCTTCCGTTCCGTCCGTCAGCGCTGTTTTACCGTACCATTCAATGAAGGTGTTTGCACGTAGCGACGTAGATGAAGTAGTACATAAGTTCATGCGTTTGGTTGCGTCGGCCGGATCGAAAAGACATGCCGACTCAGAGCAGATGGAGCCAGAATTCAGCATCATACAGGACTCTGCTAGTGAACAGGGATTGGCTCAAGCAGGCAGAGTAGGCATCTATTCTTGTTTGGAAGGCGAAATTTGCGAGAAAATCGAGCGTGGTACTGTACTGACTTCATGCAAAGCAGGGGATGCAACGGCGCCAGTCCTTGCTGTGAAGAAACGGTTGAAAGAGACCAAAATATCAGGCTGCAGTGAGCAGTGCTTCATTTTAGAGGTAGAGGAAAACACTGATATGCTGCCACAATCAGTTATCATGTGTTGTGTCCCCTTATTGCTTTTGTGTGTGTGCGCCCCCGCGTACTCCTCCTAACGACCACTCGCGTCCTCCTCCTAACGACCACTTGCCCTTCGTCGCACGCTGTAGCCAGATGCCCCCCCATGGTGCGCCCCCGTGCGCCCCCACATTCCTCCTCCTGTTTTGGGAAGCCACTCCCTCCCGTGGACGCTTCTCCGCTCCCTCCTTTCTTCGGGCGGCCAGTTCGGCTCCTGCCTCGGTCGACGCTGGTCGCACCCTCATCGGCTTTAAATAAACGAAGTCTTAAAGTACCGTGTGCGTCTTTCGCTGCATTCAACACAGCGACCGGACACGACAGTGGCGACGAGAAAGTGGATTCGACCCGCGCTACGCAACGCTATTGACAAGCCATGGCTACGCGAGGGTTTCCCAATCAGATACCAGAATTCAACGGCTCATCGTGGTCATCGTGGGTTGGACGCCTTCAGTTCTACTTTGAAGCTAACAACATCACAGACCCAGCCTTGAAGAGGGCCAACCTGCTGACGCTGTGCGGGGAGCAGACCTACGATACTGTCTGCGCCCTTATTCAGCCAAGCACACCAGCGGCAGTGTCTTACGACGACATCGTAAAAGCGCTGCAAAAGCACTACGACCCAAGGCCATCCGAGGTCTACAGCCGGGCTCGCTTCCAACGACGAGATCAACTGGGAGGAGAAACTGTGAGCGCCTACGTAGCCGCGCTCAAGAAGCTCGCTGCCGACTGCAATTTTGGAACGCTGTCGACAACAGCTACCGGGCAGGAGGGAGACGCAGCTTCTTCTGCTAACACCACCATGCTTCCTTTGGACGTGATGTTACGCGACAGATTTGTGTGCAGACTGAGTGACGAGTCACTGCAGCAGCGCCTGTTCGCTGAGAAGGACCTCACATTCAGCAAAGCTTACGACATCGCCGTTCGAGCGGAGAGCGCCGGTCACCAGCAGAGAGGGATTCGCCGGAACACCGAGCCGGTACACCAGACAAGCAACCAGGTGCGCAAGCCTTCTGTTGTAAAATCGGTCAAAAAGGCACAACGCTGCTGGCGGTGTGACGACCAACACAACCCCCAGGGATGTCGATTCCAGTCAGCCACGTGTAATTTTTGCCACAAGCGAGGGCATATCGAAAGAGCATGCATTACGAAACAGAGACTTGCCAAGATAAAGTCACCTTCCCAGCCTAATCACAGCGTCAACGCCTCAGAGAATACGCCGCTATCTGATCTCCATGGAGCAACATCAGCAACACCATCTGTGTTGTACGACCTGAACACCATGAATCTCGGCACGCGACCGAAGATTTTTACAGAAGTAAGCGTACATCACCAGCTGATTAAGTTCGAGGTGGACTCCGGCGCAGCCTGTACTCTGATCAGTGAGGACACGTTCCGAACTTCATGGCCATCTGACGCACCCGCCCTGCAACAAGACGACACGCACCTGCGAACGTGGTCAGGACAGAATCTGCCACTATTGGGCTCTGCCAACGTGCAGGTTAACTACAACGGCCAGACCCATACGCTACCTCTGCTTGTTGTGAAGGGCACAGGATCAAGCCTTCTAGGGAGAAACTGGTTTTCTCCACTAGGCGTGATGATATGCGGCATACACCAGACGCCGAGCCAGAACATGGTTGAGCAACTGCAAGAGAAATACGAAAGAGTATTCTCGGAAGAGATTCCAGGAAACGAAGGGCCCCCGGTCACACTGGAGTTGTTGGACAACGCGCAACCCAAATTTCTGAAGGCCAGGCCGGTGCCGTTTGCTCTCCGAGATTCAGTTGAAAAAGAGTTGGACAAACTGGAGCAGCAAGGTGTCATCGAGCCGACGCAGCATTGCATCAAACTCTCAGCGTACGACTACGCTCTGGTCTACCGCAATGGGAGTAAACATCAAAACGCCGATGCGCTAAGCCGTCTGCCACTAGACGCAACTGTTGACGAACCATTTCCACCAGGAGACGTTCTGATGTTCGAAGCACTGCCAGAACCTCCGCTTACAGCAGGCACAGTTGCAGCATCTACGCAGAAGTGCGCAGCTCTCCGGCTAGTTTACACAGCTGTTCAACAAGGCAACGTGCATAAACTCAAAGGGGACAACTTCGACGCTTACCGCAGGCGAGCTACAGAGTTGAGCACCCATCGCGGCTGCATCATATTTGGGTCCCGAGTTGTGATGCCGAGAGAACTACGCGCACAAGCTATGTCTCTCATCCACGCCGGACATCGGGGCATCGTTGCAATGAAAAAGTGTGCCAGAAGCTACATGTGGTGGCCTGGAATTGACAACGACATCGAAACAGTGGTGCGAGAATGCAAGCCTTGCCAGAGCAGCCGGAGCGCCCCGCCGAAAGCTCCTGTCCCAGAATGGGAAAAGCCAGACACACCATGGCACACACTGCACATTGATTTTGCAGGACCAATTGAGGGCTGCACTTTCCTTGTGGTCGTAGATGCCTACACAAAGTGGCTTGAGATAAGGCAAATGGGACAGACGACTTCGGCAGCAGTCATTGACAACCTCCGATCACTATTTGCAACGTTCGGCCTGCCGCGCAAGGTAGTGTCGGACAACGGAACACCGTTTGTGTCTGCGGAGATCCTCAAGTTTTATCGCGACAACGGGATCTCATCAGTTACATCGGCCCCCTACCACCCAGCGACAAACGGACAAGCCGAGCGCTACGTAGCCGAGCTAAAACGCGCCCTTGAAAGAGATCAGACAGGCTCGCTGCAGCGCCGCCTTGCGCGCTTTCTCTTCAAGCAGCACACGACGGTTCAGAGCACAACAGGCGAGACCCCCTCGAAAATGATGTTCGAGCGTGAAATGCGAACCCAGCTCACAGCCATCCTCCCCGAGCCAAAGGCAGAGACGTTCCGGGAAGAAAAAGCAATTCCGCGCTGCGGCACGCTTAATGAGGGGCAGCGCGTCCTCGCCCGACAGTTTATGAAAAAGCCACGCTGGGAGGAAGCTACAATTGTCAGACGCATAGGCCTGCGCTCTTGGCTCGTCAACATACATGGCACAGTAGCACGCCGACATCTCAACCAGCTGCGTAGATTTACGACGCCGTCTGAGAGCTGTCCGTCAGCGGAGAGAACACGTGCACCATCTTCCCACATAGCCTGGCACCTCTTCCCGGAAGAAGAGACTTCGCCCAGGACAGACCTAGGAGACACAGCGAACAACAGCCAGCCTACAAGTGTTTCTCCCCCGAGCGCACAAAGCCAGCGCGCCTCCACGCGTGAGCGCCGACCCCCTGCACGATACCAGGCAACTTTCTAAGGGGGAAGGAAGTGTTGTGTCCCCTTATTGCTTTTGTGTGTGTGCGCCCCCGCGTCCTCCTCCTAACGACCACTCGCGTCCTCCTCCTAACGACCACTTGCCCTTCGTCGCACGCTGTAGCCAGATGCCCCCCCATGGTGCGCCCCCGTGCGCCCCCACATTCCTCTTCCTGTTTTGGGAAGCCACTCCCTCCCGTGGACGCTTCTCCGCTCCCTCCTTTCTTCGGGCGGCCAGTTCGGCTCCTGCCTCGGTCGACGCTGGTCGCACCCTCATCGGCTTTAAATAAACGAAGTCTTAAAGTACCGTGTGCGTCTTTCGCTGCATTCAACACAGCGACCGGAAACGACATCATGAATATTCTTGCCCAACAGAATAGTTTTATTCAGGCTCACGGGAAGGCTGGGGCGAGTCCTCTCACCTGTGAATTCGGTTCATCCGTTGAAAAGGCGATAGAGCAGGGGCATTGTTCTGAATCTCGCGAGGGTTCAGGGATTGAAATGGAAAAAACGGCAAAAAGTATCAAGCCCTCGGTTCACTTCATTATAGAACAGATATCTGCGCAGAAGCCGTTGTGCCTTATTTTTCCACCATGTGCTGTTATGAAAACCAGCTTGTTGTTCTGTCGGATCTTTCGAGTGCCCATTGGTGGGTTTTCCCACACATTTCATAGGTGCGTTTTTAGGCTACTGTGGGATGGAATCACCTTAAGTACAGTCCAGTGTCCGATAGTCTCCTCAGATGTCACCTTAATGGCAAACCTTTTTTTTGTTTCTGTTGTGTGTTTTTTTTTTGTCGTTTCGACGGATATTGTGCAATGTGAACAGCATTTTGTGTTTTTTTTTTGTGCTAATTTTCCTGCCCTTTGTGTCTATAGGCGGTGTGCTCTGTGTATAACCTTACTGTCTATACACCATTTTACGAGGAGCGGGCCGGAGAGGGAAAAATACTCTCAAACACGTGCGCTGCGCGACACCCCACTGTTGCCGTTCTCCCCTGGACTGATAATCCGGCGCTCGAAGCAACGTCCGCGGCTCCTGAGCTACCGGTCAAACGCGTGTTTGCGTCTGTACAACAAAAGCAGCAATGTTGTACGGAACACCAACGTCTTCTAGATATCACTGTTTTATTGTCGGTTGCGGAAATAGTAGACGAAAGTAGAAAAAAACAAACGCCGCCAGTATATACGCGCACCATGTTATGCGAAGGTCTCATCACGTATGCGGAGTCCATTTCTTCACCGCTTTTCCGCCGGTCCCGAGTTGCATTGGCAGTGGACGTAGTTGGTGAACAAAAAATACTTGCGCCAACAAAAAGCTAAACGTTAGCGCAGTTTGTGAACGAAATGCAGACAGAAACAAACGCACTGCCTGGGTTACCAAACTATAATCTGTGCATAATTTTAAGAGATCAAGTATTTGGACGGCCTTGACAGAGCTCTTTTTAATTCAGCAGTACACTATGTGAGGACTTCACAAATTTGGCCACAACTTCTCCCCACGTGATCGTCAATATCGGGAGGGTGTGGGGATCGCCACCTGAAAAAAATAAACATGTCGATAGTGCAAAAATACTAATTTAATTTGCACAGCATGGCATGAATAGAAGCGGCGACATGAACTTTTACCCAACTGCAAAGTGAGAAAGAATGCAGCCATGGCAACGTAAGATGAAAAAATACACGGCATGCACAGGACGGTAAACTCTGCCATGCATTGTAATAAATTATTCGACTGAAATCGCATCGAATGCACTGTAAAAAAAAATCCACACTATGCATAACCGTGCCAGAGATACAGCAAACGCAGCGACTTGAGCAGTGCCCCGACCCGATTGAGATTGGAATTCTCAACACAGGTCGGCGATTCTGCCTGTCAGTAAGCGGTAATAGCGTTCCATTAGCGTACCAACCGATTAGATCGTGTAATTGCACATTTTCTGGTATTTGTGCACCAGTAAGTGCTGGCGGGAGCGGAGAAGGCGAGAATGCGAATCGCTTTCAGTGAACTGGCTTGTATCGCTCGTAGTACGAACAGCAAGCGGCAGGAGGGGCCGAATTTCAATTTCATAGCGCGTATCTCCGCAAACAAACATTCTAATCATCAGAAGTGGATTCGTTTCGGTCATGTACTCGCTGTTTCCAAAATGTTCAGTTTGTAAACAGAGTTTGTACTCTGTCGTAAGCTCAGCATCTAAACTGTCACACTTGCCATGTCCAAGCAGGCAGCGAAAGCGTTCATGAAAAACTGCGCTCCGCGAAGAACTAGATATTCATTGCCGTCCGCGATCTTGTGTTTCAACGCATTTTGCTTCCGTTTTTCTAACATGGAACACCGTGCCACGTTTGCCCTGCAGGCAACCGGCGACAAAAAAAGCACGCGTGAACTGCGAGCTTGGCACTCACCGTGCTGATCGTTCGCTGCGTCGAGGAATGGTCGCTTGCTTCCACACTCTTAGAACTAAAGGAGTGCAGAGGAGTGCCCAGAACACACTTTGAAGGAGTATTCGCTTGTCCCATATTCCACTCCTTTTTCCAGAATAAAATTACTCCCTCTGGACAAAGAGTGATCCAACACCTACTCAAGGAGTACTGTACTACTCCTGCAATAGAGTACAGGCACTCCTCCGAGGGAGTAAAGCTACCACATTGAAACAGCATCCTACTACTCTTTCAGGTAGAGTTCCAGGACTCCGTTTGTTAGAGTGACTATACTCCTTCAAGGAGTATCAGCCCAGATCTTATTTTACTCCTTCAAAAGGAGTTTCACATGTTTTCAATGTATCGTACTAATTTTCTTATTTCACATATTCTTCAGAGCAAGTTGGTCATATGTTTTGCAGGACCCACCTGCGCTACATCTACAAAAGAGTAATGAGCAAAAGGGATTATAATCTTTGAGTAGAATAATTTTTGCTCATACAACTACTTTATGGCTACACTACAGTTTGCACATTAGTATGGTGCTCTGTCTGCGTTGGGAATAACAATGGTTCAAGAAATAATGACACAAATGTACAACACTGATAACTTTTATTTCTCAAGTCATTGCTGTGATTGCTGTGGCTGCCCAAAACACGCTCGGGAGGCGCTCGCTAGGATCAAGCCCCATTAGTGTCTCAAGCAGCAGACAAACCCGCTTTGTTTTTGGGGTGTACTTGACATTAAATGCCAAGAACACTGCCAAAAGCAAAGTAAACCCATCTACCAAATCCACCGCAGAGAGCTGCAAGCGCTCAAAAGAAACTAAGATGCTGGATGATGCCGTAGCTTGCTCGGCTGAGTGAAGGAGCTTTGGCTATGCGTGCATTTCTCCAGGTGCCTGCAAACATGAATGAAAATAATGCAAGTAAGAGTCAATTCCAATGCCCTTTTCATACTATCCTGCATATAACCCCATGGAAAAAAAGAAAGAATACAACTAGAATGTACTGATCGTGTGTGTCATGTCGCCACTAGTGTGTACCTATATTGTGACCAAGTGCAGACACCTTTCATTGCAAACCTTCATTCAGAGCTACAATTTTATTAAGCCCAATACAATTATCACTATCCTAGTCCTTTCAAAAGCTGTGTGCATGTAAAACAAGCACATATTTACCAAATGAAAATTTTAACATGAGCAAGCTCTTCTGCAAGTATCATGATCAGCCTGACTACGCCCACTGCAAGGCAAAGGCCTCTCCCATGTTCTCCAATTAACCCTGTCCTTCGCCAGCTATGTCCACCGTGTTCCTGCAAACCTCCACCCATGGAACTTTTTGCTGCTTCCTGCTACGCTTGCCTTCTCTTGGAATCCACTCCGTTACCCTTAAGGACCAGCGATTATCTTGCCTTCGTCTTACATGCCCTACCTAAGCAGCCTTTTTTCTCCTGATTTCGACTAGGATGTCTTCAACCCGCGTTTGTTCCCTCACCCACTCCGCCCGCTTCCGATCTCTTAACGTTACGCCTATCATTTTTATTTCCATAACTCGTTGCGTTGTCCTTAACTTAAGCTGAACCCTCTTCGTTAGCCTCCACGTTTCTGCCCCATAGGTGAATACCGGTAGGATACAGCTGTTGTATACTTTTCACTTGAGGGGTATTGAAAAACTGCCATTCATGATCTGAGAGAACCTGCCATATGCACTCCACCCCATTCATATTCCTCTAGTTATTACCCTTCATGATCCGGATCAGCGGTCACTACCTGCTCTAAGTAAATGTATTCCCTTATCACTTCCAGTCATTTCTAAAACCACACCTATTGTGCTTGACGGTTTCTTGTCACATAATACATTGTGCAGTTTAAAATATAAGGTAACCTTGAATCGGGAAAACACCTAAACCAATGACAGTTTTCTTGCTGAAGAGAAATGGCTGTTGCAATTCCTGTTTCTCAGATACCATTAACTGAATTTCATGCTCTAAAATAGTGAAGGAAAAATTCAAAATTTTTCATCTCAAAGACGCAGACAACAAATTTCAGTTTGGTTTGGGTTGGTTTATGGGGTTTAACGTCCCAAAGCGACCCAGGCTATGAGAGACGAACTTGCTTTGGGGCTAGTTGGTTCATGATTGAAGTTCAGAATGGCGCAAAAGACACACACACAGGAAAAAAGGGGATGACACAAAGAGCGCCTACTGCCAACTGAATTTATTTCGGAAACACCCTCTTTTATAAGGCAAGACATATCAAACACGAACCGGAAGCAGAAAAAACACATATTCATGGTTTGATTTCACATTTTGAAACACCATCGGCAGAAAAGAAAAAGCCACAAGAACAAAAAACAGAATCTAGAACTACACGTGCCCGTCTAAGAAACCCAGCTCCTGGCGGCATAGTTTAATCGATGAAGTGCTAATGCACGTGGACCCAGCTTTCTGTATATGGTATGCTTCTATAATCTCTCTTTCAAATCGCTCCTTGCCTCTGCCGATAAACGTTGCCTGTTCCAGCATCGGTCCGCAATCTCTGCACTCCCTACAGTGATCCGGCAGGTTGCCCCTGTCATTGTTTTTAATTGTTCTTCTGTGCTCGCTAGCTCTCTCATTGAAACACCGGCCAGTCTGGCCAATGTAGGCGGATCCACAGCTGAGCGGTATGCGATACACGACTTCGGACTTGCATTCAGTGAACCGTATCTGATGTTTGATAGCGCATCTTCGGGGTCGTCTGTTCATCATGGAGCAAATTTTTGCAAGTTTGCATGGTGCTGAAAACAACACATTTACACCATATCGACCCCCTACCTTCTTGATATTGTGCGCTATCTTATGCATGTACGGAATTACCACCACAGGCCTCTTGTCTTCCTGCTTGCTTTGCGTATCACCGCTAGAAGTGACCTTGATTCTTTGTAGCAGAGATTCACATATCGCTGTTATCATCATACACGGGTAGCCAGCGCTACCCAGTCTCACTAGCTGCTTGTCAAAGCCGGCCTGCACACAATGATCGCAGGATTTCGAGAGAGCTGCGTGTAGGCACGTGATGGCAATGCTGCGTTTGACCAGTTTGGAGTGGGCACTGCTGAACGGCATGAGGCTTTTCTTAGAACGGGGGTTGTACACCCAACACACATGGTCTTTTTTAGAAAAATCAAACAGAATGTCCAGGAACTGGATTTTACCCTCTTGAGGCAGTTCCCAAGTAAAGGTAAGGCCTTGAGAACTGTCTCTAAAAATGTTAAGAACATCAGCAACAGCATCGTCAAAGATATCTTTGACGATGCTGCTGACGATGACCATCACGTGCCTACACGCAGCTCTCTCGAAATCCTGCGATCATTGTGTGCAGGCCGGCTTTGACAAGCAGCTAGTGAGACTGGGTAGCGCTGGCTACCCGTGTATGATGATAACAGCGATATGTGAATCTCTGCTACAAAGAATCAAGGTCACTTCTAGCGGTGATACGCAAAGCAAGCAGGAAGACAAGAGGCCTGTGGTGGTAATTCCGTACATGCATAAGATAGCGCACAATATCAAGAAGGTAGGGGGTCGATATGGTGTAAATGTGTTGTTTTCAGCACCATGCAAACTTGCAAAAATTTGCTCCATGATGAACAGACGACCCCGAAGATGCGCTATCAAACATCAGATACGGTTCACTGAATGCAAGTCCGAAGTCGTGTATCGCATACCGCTCAGCTGTGGATCCGCCTACATTGGCCAGACTGGCCGGTGTTTCAATGAGAGAGCTAGCGAGCACAGAAGAACAATTAAAAACAATGACAGGGGCAACCTGCCGGATCACTGTAGGGAGTGCAGAGATTGCGGACCGATGCTGGAACAGGCAACGTTTATCGGCAGAGGCAAGGAGCGATTTGAAAGAGGGATTATAGAGACATACCATATACAGAAAGCTGGGTCCACGTGCATTAGCACTTCATCGATTAAACTATGCCGCCAGGAGCTGGGTTTCTTAGACGGGCACGTGTAGTTCTAGATTCTGTTTTTTGTTCTTGTGGCTTTTTCTTTTCTGCCGATGGTGTTTCAAAATGTGAAATCAAACCATGAATATGTGTTTTTTCTGCTTCCGGTTCGTGTTTGATATGTCTTGCCTTATAAAAGAGGGTGTTTCCGAAATAAATTCAGTTGGTAGTAGGCGCTCTTTGTGTCATCCCCTTTTTTCCTGTGTGTGTGTCTTTTGCGCCATTCTGAACTTCAACTATGAGAGACGCCGTAGTGAAGGGCTCCGGAAATTTCGACCACCTGGGGTTCTTTAACGTGCACTGACATCGCACAGTACACGGGCCTCTAGAATTTCTCCTCCAAAGAAATTCCAGCCGCCGCGGCCGGGATCGAACCCGCGTCTTTTGGGTCAGCAGCCGAGCAAATTTCAGTTGCACATTTTTTTTTTTTTTAATGATGCATACGGCATTACTATGCACGGATAACCACACAGTATTCGCCTATGACTGCTAAATAATTTGTAATTAAATATCTTCTCTCTCCTGCTTCACTTTTAAAAACTGAGCAATGGCATCAAAGGTCAGTATAAGCCAGGGGAGGCATGAGGAAAACTGCAATATAATTGCGGCTTCGTCATTCATTGTGATTCCGACTCTTAAGGCAGGCTGGCTTTAGCATTGTAACTAATTAAAATGATGAAGTAGCGATATCGTAGCTTTTTTGTGCCTTCCATAACCTATACTGAACACTGATGTCATAGCAATTGCTATGCTATTGAAACAGGGAAGAAAAGAAATCTGGTTGTAATTATTTAGCGATTGGAGACGAATACTATTCAACAATTCTATGTATACGAATGCCCAGCACGTCGCTACAAAGAACACACATAACCAAAAATTTGGTGTTTATACTCATTTAAGATAATACTACTTCCCACGCAAGAACACGACAGCCATGTGTAAACTTTTTGCTTTCATAGTAATAAAATCTATCCAACGCCAAGTTAGGCACAGCATGTCTGCTCTTTATAAATATGCAATACTGACAATGTTTGACACTAGCATTTGGCATGAACGAGATAACTGTGATTACTTCGCACATTACGTGCCAGTCCATACTATTATGCACAATTTAGATTTGCAAATGTAATGTGTAATTCTCTATGACTGCCACGTTAGTGCACTGCAAACCAATGAAGTTGTCTTGCATTTGCAATGTTCTCACTACTTTTATGCAACACTGATCACTTCAGTATATCTGCATCATTCTGTTAGACGGCCACGGGATAGCTCGAATTAAGGCTATTTTATGTGATGGAAACCATTGACTGGACAACAAAGAAGAAAAGCCTCAACTACTGTCCTGGTGCTGGGACGTCTAATAAGAGCTCAGAAAGACTCGGTTTCAATACGCCAGACCCTCCGCATAACATTACCCTGTGCGAAAATACCCCACCCCACCCTAGCTTAATTTCTGTCCACATGCACCAAGGCTCACTGCACCTGTTATAAATATTGCCCTAAATATTGCAATCAAGCTGCCCATGTATGCATAGGCTATCTGTGCATGGAGAAAGAAAGAAGTTGTTAGGAATGTTTCACACCAAAAACAGAAAAAAAGGCAGCCTGTTTCTCAGAAACAGCTAAGAGCATGAAATGGTGTGTCCAAAAAGATTAGGCTGCTTTGTACTTATTTATGACAACGAGAACTGTCAGAGCTGCGCTTTCAAAAATTCAGGAGCTTTGTGCACAAACGTAGCTTCCGTATGCACGTCTTGCAGCACCAACGCTTCCGAATTGAAACGACCGATGAATATGCACAGGAAAAAGCAAATAGAGAGCGCTTGAATTTAAAAGAAAAGCTACCTTGCACAATCAGAAATTTCGCGACAGAACCTTCCAAACAGTGACGTGTACTGGTTGCGGTATACCGAATATATACCTAGCAAATAAGTGTGCGCTTTGTTCACGAGCGGGATTCTGTGGCGGCAATGCTACAGCTCCAATTCCGAAAACCTAACGCTGCAAAAATTGAGTTTTCAAAATACGTGCGAATGCACGATACACTTTTGCACGCATTTAGAACTTTCAGTAGTGAAACACAGACAACGAATCTTGTGTATGCGTCTTCCTTGGCTGGTAAAAAAATTCTTCTATAAGTCTCCAGTTTGCCTGTGTACTCCACAAATTCTAGAATCCCTGTCCGCTACATGTCAAATTTCACTGAAGCGAAAGTAATACAACCGACAGCTGATGATCTGCTAGGGCAACAGGATTTCAAAAGTTTGAGAAGGGCAGTGGGAGTCCAATCTAGGTGGAGTAGTGAAATTTGACTAGTAACAGACAGGGATCCTCCAATCTGTGGAGGAAGCCGGCAAATTGGAGACTTACAGAGGAATTTTTTTACCCGCCAAGGAACACGCATACACAAGAGAGAGAGAACCACAGAGGACTACGGCTTTTACCAGCCCTTGTCCTGTGCGGTTCTCTCTTGTGTATGCGTCTTTTTTGGCTGGTAAAAAAATTCTTCCATAAGTCTCCAATTTGCCTGTGTCCTCAATAAACCGCAGGATCCCTGTCCACTACTAGTCAAATATTTCAACTCCACCTGGCTTGGACTCCCACCGCCCTTCTCTGTGGAGAAAGGGTGACAGCAGCTGGCAAAGGACAAGGTTAACTGCAGATCAACTGGGGAAGCATTATCCTGCACTGATTTTGACGGCAGGTTCACAAGACAAACAAAATCAACTCGAGGAGCGGGGTGCACATCATGCGACTGAATGTCAATGGCCAGTGAAAATGGCACCAGCACTGTGGAATGCACATGCAGAAAACGAGACGCATTTTTTTGTCAACTTTGAGTAGCAGTCTACTGCACTTTTAAAGAGCAAAGCTCTCAAGTATGGCAACACTGGCACTTTTTGTTTTACTGGGGTGAGGGTCGTCGTGAGGGTTGAAGTACATATTTCTTTTCGATCCACTGTGTTAATTGCGAGCTATGTTTACCTAATAGGGGCTGGGCATCTAACATCACCGTTATTTCTTTGCAGCAGTTAAAACAATACAGCATACATTTTATAACATGCTTAACGAATTTTTGGGAGCAGCATGCTTTTACCCTTCTACTATTTGTTGCTACTGAATCAGTTTGGCGTTGACAAAAGATCTGTAATAAGGAGTAATTACTCATTGACATCCACTCGAGCACAGCCAAATGGCTACAAAGGAAAGCTATACAGCTTTCACAGAAACTTCGTAGTTAAAGAAAGATTCGTCCTGGTCCGGTGTTCCGAGCTCAGAACCACCACTTCACTGGAGCAGTCGCTCTACCAATTTGTCCAACCTGGACGGCAAGCTTATGGTAGGGCGAGAGCGAAGTGATCAATAACTCGAGTGGGAACTGTGTTGGTCCAATGTTTTAGGACCCCTAAAACATTGGACAAACTCAGTTCCCGCTTCATGTTACCTCTAAAACATTGGACAAACTGAGTTCCCGCTTCATGTTACAATACTGAGTGACATTTTGGTCTATACACCAGAAATACCGGTAAAGCATCATGATAGAACACAATGTTTTTTAAAGGGATAAAGGAATATGTTCGCCCTTTCAGAGGGCACATATGCATAAGAGGCAACATGTGTGAAATAGTCACTGCACCTGAAGCAGTGTAAACTCCATTATGTTAACAGCAGCAGTCAAAAGCTTCATGAGCGACTATTTCATACAGATCATGCAATTACATTCATGTAATTCAGGATCAGATTCATGTGATTATACAGGGAGGTACTGCTGCTAAGTGCACGTAGAGCTCTGCATGCATTTCTAAACCCGGCTGTGAGCCTATGTCTACGAAATATTTCTAAATAGGCAGGTAAGGTATGCATCACTGGAAAACAATACCTACCACAAACAGCTGAGGAGAGATAGCACAGCCAAAAGCTGGAAGCACGAATGGCCCAGTAGATACTGGCAGCTGGCAACTGCAAATAAATATGTCAGAGCAACTGTTGTCAGTGGCCGTAACAATGTCATGAATGACAAGAGAAGAAATTGTCTACTGCTTCATAAATTAGAATAAGGTATTCACATAGGAACACAAAAAGCAATGAGATGGCCCATGACAAAAGAAATGAACAGATTGTATGTGATGCACCGATATACATTTTTTCAGTAGATTTACATGACTGTCACAACCGCATAGAAAGATGAGCAGGCTGGAATACCACTATTTTTATGCATGATGAAAAGAGCGTAACTATTCGAATATAGCATGCACAGGATTTAATTATTACTACTAGGGTGCTTTGGAGCAGCACCGAAGGTATTTTTAAATTGAACGTAGCGACCAGTAGACCCGTCTGCTTTGCACAAATGACGAGAGGATGGAAAAGGCATGCATTCATTAGCAAGAAGCACGATATCTCACATCACAGCATGAAACGAAAATTGGTATTGCAATTAACAAATCTGCACAGAAATAAACACTGCCTAGTGGCAATGCAAGTAAGAGCAAGGGAAAAAAATACCGAAGAAAACTGGTGAGTGTGGTGCAGGGAGGTCTGTGGGTAGGGTCTCGTGCCTGGGAATAGTTCCGAGCGCGGAGAATCGCCCGCAGCACAGCTGGTGGCAGTCAACCAAGAATAAATAAGAGAAAGTGAAAATCAATAACAAACCATCACCGATATAGCGAACGACTTGAAAGCGGGCCGCACAAACGAGGGATATAGCAAAAAGCTTGAAATCCTAAATAAGTGCGCAGTTGCATCCCAAACAGTTCTCAAAATCTGAAGGCGAGGAAGCATCGACACCTACACCTCAGGGCAGACGCAAGAACGATCTAACTTTGACATAATACTGTGTCAAATTCTGTTCCATGGGGAAGCACAGATAAAAATTTACAAATGACTAGGCAAGGGATATGCCCCAGCCTTTTACACGCGATCATTGTCCCCGAAAAAATTGTATGACAAATATTAAGGCGTAAGCACTAATCCGACGAGTACACACACTGAGCACTGTCTGTTGGCAGCTGGCCTAGCGCGAGTGCTCTGTCGCGCGGCACTGCCGCTCATCGTCATCTTCTAAGTAGCACAAATCAATCCGACGGTCACCAGCCGCGAGGCAACTCGACCGTTGTCAGTTCCCTTGTCTGTCCGCAGCTGGCCTAGCAAGAGCGCTCTCTAACGTGGCACTGCACGCTCATCATCCTCTCCTACGTAGCACAAATCTATGCTATTGGAATGTAGTAAACATTGTCTGTTGTTTTTCGCAGCGCTAGCAAGCGACCGCATAACTCTGTTGTGATAACTGGTGGCCGCGGCCGACAGCGCGCCTGAATACGTAGTGCGCGGGCCGCGGGCCAACGGACCGTCGTGTGAATCGGCCTTAACGCATTATAGCTGAGGCAACCGCACGCAGACTGCCTGCACTGCCATCCCTATATAGGCGCACACTAATAACGCGTGCGAATAGAGATCAGAAGTAAAGAAACGTACAGGGGACTCACCGTTCAGACGGCTCATCAAGGCTTAGCAAAACCGCACATTCTTCTTCGTTGCCTCTCCAGATGACAAGAAGTCGTAGCGCTACCTTTCTTCACGGCTTTACCCGTTCAAAATCACCAGTGTTGACAGGGCGTAATTCTCGTCGTTGGTTTCCAAAACGCACTTGTGTTCTTCATACACGTCCACCGCACGAGCACTCAAAGAATGCTACGAAAACCCAAATAACACAAAACGTGACGACGGCTGCAGTTTTGCTTCGTTGAAAAAACCTACAAATGCGCTTTTTTTATTACTAATATTTGAATTGTGTTCGCAACAAAAACAAATTATATTTTTTCATTTTATTTCTTTATTAAATGCGAATACCAAAGCGCTTTTAGATACTTTTGCTGACATGTCGTTTGTAGAAGCTGCGATCCTGTGATCCCATCCCCGGGTGTCCTAGCAGACGACGGCGCAGACGACGCTGTTGACGGAATGCAATTTCGATTGACGGCAGCGAAAATCCCTTAAATGCGACAAAAAACGCAAAGAAACGCACCGTATCGCAAACTGGTCCATATCAAGGATATGTTCGACGCGAGCGGTAGGACGAAGAGCTGCTGCGATGCATTACTCAACGCGACACTGGCATGCTCGACGGAGATCTACATGAAACAGAGCTTAAATGTGACCCGTACAAGCGGATTACTGTGATATCAACTGCGTTACGGAACTACGACGATACTTGCTTCACACTTTAGCTTATATGCAACAGCGGCCCGCACTCGCCGCATCCTGTTGGAGTGTACTTTCACTAGCAAGAGCCCACATGCATGGAAGCCGACAGAAACAACTGTCTTTTCGAGTTCAGATTGTTCCGAGAAATACGAGCAGCTTACTTTAGCACGTACTCGAATTTAAGTTCTCAGCCTGTGTGTCACGTACGGTGACGATGGCGTCGAGGACGAGCTTAAGAATCGCCTTAACGTGGCCGCAACGCAGCCGGTATCCCAAGCATTCGTGCGCTAATTGTTGTTCACCTGTACTGCGAACGTGCGCTCAGTCGCAGGCCAGCCGCTAGCTGCTCGATTTACCAGCCTTGCGAGTACAATTCGCAAGTTTCTGAGCCAATCTGTGAGTGAGCCGAGCTTTCAGCAATGACGCTGCTCGCGAGCGCGCCGCGCGACGAGCTTCGGCCTGCTCCCTGGCTGCCGTATTCGTAGCTAAGCCTAGGAGGTTTCACTTCGATGCCAGAGCTGAGAGCGCTTCGAAACTGGCTAGCGCTGAGGTGCTACTCTTTGCATTGTAAGTACGTTTTATTGTGAACTATGTCTCGTAGTGAAATAAAGACATGCTCGGGTCGACCCGAACGGTGATGATGGCGTCGAGGACGAGCTTAAGAATCGCCGCAACGCAGCCGATATTCCATGCATACATGTGTGCTAAATTTGTTCACCTGTGCTGCAAACGTGGGCATAAAGGCTCGCTCAATCGCAGGCCAGTCGCTGCTCGATTTTCCAGCCTTGCGTGCGCGATTCGCAAGCTACGGAGCGAATCATTGAGCGAGCCGAGCTTTCGGCAACGACGCCGCCCGCGGTCGCGCCGGGCGACGAACTGTGCGCTGCTCGCTGGCTGCCCTTGTCGTCGCTAAACCTAGCCGATTTCACATAGATGCTGTAGCTGAATGCGCTTCGAAACTGGCCAGCACTTAGGTGCTACCCTCGGCACCGTTTTACTCTGAACCCCGCGTCATAGGGAAATAAATATATGCTCGGTTTCCGCGACCCCTTCAGGAGCGGAGCTATAACAGAGGCCAGGCGAACTCCAGAGCAGCAGCAAAGCGGCTATGGGAGGAAATTTGTATGGCTGTTATCGCTTCTACCAACAACTCGACATTGGCTAATGATACTCTATCCCAGAGCTTTGGTCGTGAACAAACAATACCAGTGCATTTTTCTGACGCCGGCATCCAGGCTGGCAGGCCGGCCCCGAGAAGCTAGCGCGCCCTTACGAATGTATGGCCGTAAGGGCGGAGGAGTAAAACAAGGACTGAACTCCCTTGAAGTACGCAGGAGTGGAAATGCCATTTTACTCTTTTGTCAAGAGGAGTGAACAGGACCTTTCACTCTTTCTCGTTTGTAGAGAGAGTAGATTGAGACCTGCAGGAGTAGCGAGGCTCTTTTACTCTTAATGGAGGAGTAGCAGTTCTTAGAGTGCAGTTGGTTATTGCAGGAGCTAATGGCATAGCACACACGAGGATGGACACGAGGCGAACGCCCACCCAAAATTTCTAGGCTTGGCAGGAATAAAACGAGCGAATGACACTTTCAGAGATCGCACGCTGCTTCGGCTGCAGCCCACCGGCTGCAAACTATCAGTCCAAGATGGCGTTGGCGGTAGGCGGCGCTCGAGTAAAACAAACATGGCGGCGCCCAGGTATCGAAACTAAAATCATGTATATAGAATTGTCAAATTAGAATTTGTGTATCGGTGCATTTTTTCTTCCCATGTGCGCGTGAGACAGACTGACAACAGCCAGTGGTTGGTGCCGATTATTTAAGCCGGTCATGACCCTGTGCGAACTCAGTCTCTGTGACGTTCTTTTCACTGGTCGGGTAACCAATCTTTGTGTGTGAACTTCCTTTGGTGGTGCCTGTGCAGTTCCATTTTGTTGTGTGTTTTGTGTGTGTGAAACACTGTCGACCGTCAGTGAACGGTGGTGCGCGTGTTCAGTGTGCTGTGGTGCAGTCCGCCGACCAGTGCTTGGTGCAAAAGTTTTTTTTTCCTGAAAAAAAAAACTTCTCAAAGGGGGGGGGGGGGGGGGCATATTTGTGATGCGCCACCAGGGCCCTTCAGCACTAGCGGCGGCCTGACGCTCTCTTAAGGCGCGTTCACACTAGGCCGACGAGACCCCGATGCCGACGCGACGACGACGCTGACGATCGGCGGTCGCGTCGGCCAACCTGGTCGTTCCCCGACTAGCCAGTCACACTGCACCGACGAGGACGACGACGCCCCCAACGTTCAAGCGTCGTCCTAGTGTGACAACGTCGCCGACCAAAGATGCCGACGAGACCCGTCGGCCGACGTGTCTTGGGCAGATCGGTGGCCGAGCGAAAACATTCGCCGACCAAAAGCGAGTACCGAGCTCACAGCGCGAAGTGCAATCATTATGTAGACAAATAATGCACGCGCAGAAACATTCATCACGCCATATGACTACTTGGCCGACGCGCAGCACCGATCGTCGCTTGCGAACTTCCGCCCCACTGCAAGTAGGGACACACGGAGCGGTGAACATCGCTGCGCCGCTGTACCCAAGCTCCGCCCACAATCGGTGTCGCACTTCGCCGCCGTGCAGCAGTGCCTGTGCGCTGCTTGGGATGGTGTACAAATGTCACAAGAAAAGACAAGATCGCCTTGTCGTCAGAAAGACTGCTCGAGCAGCGATAAAGCATGCCTGCTTATGTTTCGAGCTTTCGGCAACGGCACCGCTCGCGGGCGCTCCGGGCGGAGAGCTCTGCTGCTGCCTGGCTGCCGTGGTCGTCGCTAGGCCTATAGCCTCTGTCGCATCGGAGTCGCAGCGGCCGGCGCTTCGGAAGTCGCCTGAGCTATAATAAAAAGGCCTACTCTACACATCGCTTTACTGTCAACAGCATCATCTCACAATAAAATAATAGTATGGTAAATTTCCGCGACGTCTTCAGCAAGGAAGCGAGCGTGCGCAAGGCGAGCCGGACCCCAACGTCAGGCCAGCGGCAGCTGCAAGGCGGTTGTGGGAAGAAGTTTGCTCGTATCACAGTCGTTACCTTTGCCAACAGCTCAGTATTGGTCAGCGATCCTCAGAAATGAAACATTTTTCACATTTCTTATCACAGGGTTTAATGTTTACGTCAAGAACACTCTTCAGCTCGTTTTTATGACGCCGGCAGACGAGATCCAGGCTGGCCGGCCGGCCGGCATGCTCGGCGTAAACATGTACTTCACGTTCGCACAAGAAAATACGAAACAGCCGTGAACCAGAAAGGATGCTCAAGAAGAACTCTAGTTTGGGCTAGTTGGTTCATGACTGTTGGTTCATAGTTGGTTCATGACTGTTGAATCAGAAAGGATGCTTCTTAGATTAGAGCAACGATAATGTGCCTGCGCAAAAGTGAATCTTTCGGCAACGACACCGCCTGCGGCAACGCCGGGCGACGAACTGTGCGCTGGTCCCAGGCTGCCCTAGTCGTCGCTAGGCCTAGGTGGTTTCGTATCGGCTCCGCAGCCGACGGCGCTTCGGAAGTCGCCTGTGCTGTAATAAAAGGCCTACTATTCACATCGCTTTACTGCCAACTCGTCCCATAATAAAAGGTATGTTCGATTTCCACGACGCCTTCAGCAACGGGGCTATCAGACGGGCCGCGCGCACGAAGCAGCAGCGTCGAGCTGTCGGGATAGGACAACGTCGACGTGAGGTCGGCGCTGTTGTCGGCATAGTGTGACACGCGGGTCGGCCGACGGCTGCTGTGTCGCCGACGCGACGGCGATGCGCTCGTCGGGCGACGATCGGCGCTCGGTCGGCGTCTGCGCAGTGTGGCACGAAAATCGCTGCCGCCGACCATCGCCAGAGCGAAATCGGCCGATCGTCGGCCTAGTGTGAACGCGCCTTTAGGAAAGATACGGAAGGAGAGGAAAAAGAAGAGAGACGCGGGGCGGGGCGCAAGCGGCGCGAGGAGACGAGCTTGGGCAACGGAGCAGGCGAGGTCACGGCTGAACGGCTTCTTGAACCCGGGTGACCAGGCCTGGGGAAGCTGTCCTCGCCCAGTTCAGGGCAACCAGGAGCCTGCTGTCTCCTGTCTCCCGCCTGCCTCTCGCTGCCTCCGAGAGTGGGCGCCGTGCCGGGCACAGGCAGGTGCTACCTGCCCGGAGATCCTGCCGGCCTTGCTGTCGGATCGTGCCTGCCGTCCCGTGGCTGGGACTCCCTGCTGAGAAAGGGTGCCTTTCTGGCCGTGCCCGGGTGTCCAGACCAGGGCGGCCGTCTCCTCTCTGGCGCGTCGTCAGCGCCACTGGTGCTGGTGCTCCGCGCCCGACTTCCGGCCGCAGGGAGAACAGCCCCGCAGAGGTACTTGGCCCCGGCGCCTTTCTGGCGACGGGCAGCGCAATCTCACAGCGGAGCCACTCCTCGACCATCGGCCGCACAGCTCCATACCCATCAGTGACTGCTCTCCCGTATTAACTAAAACCATTTTTGTTACATCTACGGACGTGCTCGGTCTGGGACGATTTTTCTGGATCCTCCGGGACCCCACCTAGGAGGACGCTCGAACCTGCTGGGGGCCTTTTCCCCTCACAGATATATTATTTGGACTAATTATTCAAGTATGTCGAGCAAAAAAATGGTACTATAACTTAAGATAAACCCTAGCAACATCCACGTAATTTCAGTTCTGAAGAACGCTTAGGTTTTTTTAAAATTACCATATAGCTTTAAATAACGCTTTAACAGCAGTGATCAAGTGGTGTGAAGAATGGCAGATGACTATTAATGTTAAAAATCAATTTCTTTATCCGTAACCAGAAAGATACACCAATCAAATTCCCAGTACACATTAAACAACATTCCTCTTGATTCGGTTTCCGAATATAAATAATTAGGCATAACACTGACCTCTGACCTCAGATGGGATTCTCATGTTAACATTGTCACATCAACCGCCTTAAAGCAGTTATTTTTCATTAACAGACGCCTCAAACTAGCACCATCAGAAACAAAGCTCCTTGCGTATAAAACATATGTCAGACCAATTCTAGAATATGCTAATGTTGTTTGGTTTCCTTTCACTAACAAGCTTACTAAACATAGTAGCAGCGCAGAGGAAGGCAGTCAGATGTATATTTAATAAACACAGGTTGACAGACTCACGAACAGAACTACTCAAACACGCAGGACTACTAACCCTTCAAAACAGAGCAAAACTAGCGCGCCTTAAAACCATGTACCAACTCGTACATAATCAATCAAAAGTCGGCACTTCAAGATACATATCATATCACAAACGCGACAAACACGTAATAATCACATACACACTCTAAACGAGTTTTCATTCCGTACTGACACTTTGAAATATTCACACTTCCCTCGTGCTATACGCGAATGGAACACATTGAACACATCCATTGTTAGTAATCTATCATTAAATTCCTTCAGCACACGTGTGGAAAATCAACTACTTATGTCTTAGTATTTATTGAGTTGATATATGTCATTACGAAGTTATTCCTTCAGTTTGTGTTTTCACTTGTGGTATTATTTGTCCGCCAAAATCTTGTCACATGATCCTTATTCTGGTTTAATTGTTATATGTATCTTCTAATGTATAATCTCGTGTCATATTTTTCATGTACTTCCATTGATTACCATTGCTATTTTTTGTGCCTCTGTGCTTCTGAATGCCCTCCCTGTTACGATCCCTAATGGGATTGGCAGTATCGAATAAATAAATAAATAATAAAAATAAAAAATCTTCGTCCAAGTTAGGTGGGACGCCCTGTATATTTAGTATATAGGTGCCCTTGTTTATGTGCTGTGGTAGTAGCTTTATGAAGGTATATTCAATGTCGCGGTCTAGATTAAGGTCTACAGTGGTTGCCGTGCATGATTTGTGGACCAAGATGCATGTCGAGGGATTTGTTTGATGTGTTGAGTGTCCTCTGATCTTAGCCTCCATATTCACTTCTTGCAGGGCTATTACTTGCGCTGTATTGGCATGAGAGTCTATGTATTATTGCAATGTTTCCCTCTTCCATTTTAGTCCCCTGCAGTTCCATTGGAGGGTGGTAAGTTTATGTCTGGGTTGTGGAGCCATGCTGAGGATTAGAAACCTGGGTCTGATCATGCGGTGCGCCGTCTGCTTCTTTATCTAGTTGAGTGCTTAGTAGACGACACGTTCCCATTTTACCCTGTAGCTTTCTGCCCTTGCTGTGAAAAACTTCTGGTAATTCCTGAAGTTTGCGGTCAATTCTAATCTCCTGCGCTTGCATCCTGATTGTAACTTGTTCGAGGTTTTCAATCATGGGTTTAATAACTTATTCGAACATGCTTTTGATCTTCGTCTCGATCATAATTTGTAATTTATTCGGAATGAGGTCTTGAATTGTCCTTTCCAAGAGGGTGATGCATTCCTGCGTTTGAGGGTGCTCTGTATATTGCGGCTCTGGTGCCTGCGGTTGAGGCGCTTGCGAAGTTAGGGCCTGGTGTGATGTTTCTGCTGGATTTTTTTTTGCCTCTCAGGGATTCTAGTGTATATCTGCTTTGGGAACGAAGGGGGTAGCTCTGCCTTATGTTCTTCCATCGGACATGTCTCTTGTGTCGATGGAGGTAATGTTTTGTTTGGATTGGCTGCGATGGGTAGTTGCTGTTTTAATTTGCTATTTTCTGATTTCAGCTGTTCAATCTCTGCTTTAAGTCGCTGGTAAGCCAACGCTTCGGAGGATGAGGCAGCTACATCTGCCCAACCGGCCCTGCTGCCGTTGCGCTCCTCCTTGTAATGAAGTCCTGTTGTATTCTCGGCTAGACGGCTGCCGTTGTGGTGCGACACCTTACCGGTAGGCCCAGGTCCTTTGCTTGAAGAGAGTGAGCCGGGGGGTGCTGAGTGGCTGCTGTAGGACTGGGCCTGGTGGGTCAGTCGGTCCCCGGTGCTCGATGGGCCTCTGCTTCCGGACCGGTTGAGAAGCCTGGATGTTGACCGGTGGTTGACTTGTCCTGTCTTGGGCTTGGTTGTTTGTGATGTTCGGTACTTGTACTTGCATTGATTCGACCCCATAAGATGTGGACCTTCGCAGACCGTGCACTTGGGTTGGCAGTCGTGGGATTCTGGAACATCTTGCTGACCGCACTGCGGACATCTTGACTTCGAAGGGCAAGAGCAAACATCTGCCCGATCACTAAGTGTCCCACACAGTGCGCAGGCTGGCGTTGTTTTCTTGTATAGGCGTACGGCAACCGCTTCAGCGTAGAAGACGTGAAACGGGACCTTTCTTCATTCAAACGTGATGGCCGCCACGTTGAAGGAACCTAATTTCCTCACGCTCACCACTGGTGCGTCCGGGGAGCAGTGGCGGTCCCTGAGATTGGTTTTAGGGGGGGCGGACGGACTTCCTTATACCAAAAAATAAAATAAATAATAGGAAATAACAAAAATATGTAAATAAATAAATAAAAATAGAAACAACGATTATTCAATTCACATTTATTTGTACAACAATTTTTGTGTGCTTTGTTTCTGAAAAATAAATGGCGAACGATGTAGATATTATACCATAAGTCATGCTTTGATTGTTAACAGTCACGTGAGCAATATTCATTTCGATAACGGGGGAATAGAGGTCGACGGCTGAGATATCCCGCCATGGCGAGTCCAGGAAGGGCAAAGCTCATGAGCTTTGACCTTCCATGAGGCTGGGTTAGCCGCCTTCATAACTCAGTCCTGGGAAGGGGCTTTGTTCCGCCCTTGGCACTGTTAGCGGACACTCAGTGGATGTTTAAAAACTAATTTTGTCGCTTGCTATTAAATTGCATTGGGCTAAAATGAAGGTATGCGTTGAATGGATGGGTTTTCATCGTACTTAATACAGGGATTTCTGGGAACTTTTTTGAGGTGTATGTTTCGCGTAGCATATCTAGATTTGAAACTTCCGTAAAAGAAACTCCAGAGATCGAAAGGAGCAGTGGCCACAAGACATTACTCACATATTTACAAATTATTACGTTTAACAAATGGGAAAGGTTTTTCCGTTTGTGCGCCAGCTCTCATGATTATATTTTAAGATTTTGGATGGATGGGTTTTCATCGTACTAAATACAGGGATTGCAGGAAACTTTTTGCGGTATATGCTTCACGTAGCACATCTCGATTTTAAACTTCCGCAAAATAAACCCCAGACATCGAAAGCAACAGCGGCCACAAGACTTTATTCACATATTTACAAATTATACACATATTTACAAATGGCAAAGCTTTTTCCGTTTGTGCGCCAGCCCACTCGATTCTAATTTAAGGTATTTTAAAGATTCTATTTTAAGGTCTGAAATATAGCTCGCATACCTGAAAAGCAGGGGAGGAAAATGTCCTCCAGGAACCAAAATATTGTCCTTTCTTTTCAATTTTTTATTTCAAGTTTGAACCAAGGTCAGTGCAGCTACTTGCATGCTACACTGCGCGCCCATGGCACAGCCGCCTTTATTTATTGCGCAATTGCATATAATAACTTCAATTACCTAAATACAGTTAGCATCCTTTAGCCCAAACACTATGCTCACTAAATATAGTCGAAACGTTGAATCAAGATGTAAGAATTATCTCGTTAGTGAATATACGCTCTCTGCAAAATTCGATGGTATTCATAGGCATATTTAATTAACCACGACATGAACGCCCACACTGAACTTCAAAATTTGTTTCTATTGAACCATACAAGAATACTGACTGGTACATAAGAGAAAAAAGATATAATATTTACTGATACCAGCAGTCTAGGGCAAACATCGCGTCCCATGAATTTTAGAACCGCGCCTTGTCCATATTTTAGCGCCATGATAAATTATTAGTCTTCAACGATTGCTTCGATGCGCACACACAACGTACCTTAGGATCTCGCTGAGTCCTTATGTCGACGTCGTCGCGGCAAACAGCACACTCCCACGTAATCCTACGGGCGTCTTTTGGGAACGAAAACACACGCACTTTTGGCCCGTTGTCATAGTTTCCTTTTCAGTTCGGCACGTAGCAGCGACCCATTGCTTGAACTTCAGGTGCTGGACACGCAAAGATTTAGTTATTTCCTAACCAGCACTCACGAACGCAACAGCAAAAAAAACGCAGCAGCGCATGCTGACACGTCCGGCTACACGACTACGGAAGGGTGAAAGACTGGTTGAGGGAAGAAAGGAGACGTCTCAGTGTCGGAGGAATGCGGAGGGGTCAGCAGTCAAAGTGGCTGACGTCAGAGCGGGGGGAAAGGAAAGCGCGCAGGCCTTGAGAATTCAGGATGGCGCTGGCTAACTGCGCTGATTTGCCGCGTCCACTCTGTGTCGACTCTCCTGTTCCCTCTCGTCCGCTCGTCTCCCCGCATGTCCTTCGGTCCGTTTCTTCCCCCCGGTCGCGTGTTGTTCCTCCTCTTCCCTTCGGAGTGCGGGAGGCGTCGCGAGGTCCCCTCTTTCCTGTGACGAGCCGGTGGCTCCGACATGTTAATCCCTTTGCCAGCGCGGTGCGCTCTAGTCGGGGTCTGCTTTCTTCCGGCCACAAATCTGTAGAAAGTGCGTTCTGTCCGAAGGTCGAAGCAGTTAGCGAATTCTTGAAACTTCCTTGGGCTGGGCGAGAAATGTGCCCGTCGGCAGCATGCTGACAGTACCCTCCGACCAGGCGGCTGGTCAGCGCTCCTTGTCAAGCCAAAAAGGCATGATTAGCTCGCTGACGTCGCCGTGTCCCATGATGGGGTAACGACATGAATGGATGGCTCCTTGCCGCCCCGACGAGGTTGCTGGCCACCCCAACCGCAGCTGAATGGTACCGCCGCAGCTGTGGTCGCCGCACCAGTCGCCGCACCGCATAACTTTTCGGCATCTTTAAAACACTATTTAATTTCCATGGAAATGTAGGAATCAATTGTGTGTGTTAATCTTGAAGTTTTTATTTTACACGGTCTGCAGTAGTATTGTGCTTGTTTTGTATTTGGACCCCTCACTAGCCGTAAAGGCTATAGGTACTGTTTCTGAGAATAAATTAAGAAACAATTAAAAAAAAAACAACGGTGGGGGCACGGCAGGACCATGATACCTCGGCAGTTACAACCTGTAGAATGTAGAATTGTGTGAAATAAGACAGCCGCTAACACGGTTAGCGTGGAAAGCAGAAGACTACATGACTCATCACAGGCGAAAAAGCTTTCCAATTCTACGTCAAAAATCACAACTCACCCTGTGAGGGCCCGAAAACCGACGTTCGGGAAGATGTACAAATGCTTTTGAGGGGGGGGGGGGGGGCGTCCGCCTCCTTCCCCCCCCCCCCCCCCCCCCCCTTAGGACCGCCACTGCCGGGGAGCGAAGCGCTTTTGTGATGTCTTCGTCGGAAACTATCGGGCTTGCATCACTCCTTTGCACGTGTCGTCGGAGGGGCGGAGGTAGGGGTACACTGCGTGTGCCTTGTCCCCAAGCTGAAGTTCTTGAATTGCCAGGATGTTGTCTCGAAGGGATCCGGGCGCATGAATGTGCTCCTTGCGGTGTTTTCTATGTGGTGCCAAAATGTATTGAAACGCAGAGCGTGCCAAATAATTGTCGGTTTTTCAGCGCAGTGTTATCCGTTTCCTCCGATCCTCTACTATCCTCTTAGGCCTTCGGCTGTTTCAGTTATATCATACATAGCATACTCCCCCATCAGTTCGTGCTTTAAAGCTAAAGGCGTTCGGCGTTCATGGTTTTATTAGAGTTTTAGTATAGGGTCACCCTATCGCTTTGGGTCATAGGGGAATGAGTGGGCTCCGCAGCACAACTGCAATGCGGTCGTCTTACACCGGCAATCTTCTCACCTTTCAGGTGCTTTTTCTGGCCCTATCGCCAGCACCGAGCGATACCGGCGGTTTCGGTGTTGCTGCTTCTGCGCCATGGACTGATCGGTGCGCTGCCCGTGCGGAAGTTCCTGCCTCGTCATGCAGTCCGTCATTCGAACCATCCAGCGGACAGAGTTCCTTGCACCGCTGCCCCGTGGCGCTCTTGGACACACCGACGCCGAGCTTGTCGCCATCCGCCTGTCACAACCCGGCCTCCGCATCGAGAGCGACATCACCCAGACCCTTTAAAAACGCCCCCCATTCCATCGCACCCTTCAGTGGGCTCGGCAGCACAACTGCAATGCGGTCGTCTTACACCGGCAATCTTCTCACCTTTCAGGTGCTTTTTCTGGCCCTATCGCCAGCACCGAGCGATACCGGCGGTTTCGGTGTTGCTGCTTCTGCGCCATGGACTGATCGGTGCGCTGCCCGTGCGGAAGTTCCTGCCTCGTCATGCAGTCCGTCATTCGAACCATCCAGCGGACAGAGTTCCTTGCACCGCTGCCCCGTGGCGCTCTTGGACACACCGACGCCGAGCTTGTCGCCATCCGCCTGTCACAACCCGGCCTCCGCATCGAGAGCGACATCACCCAGACCCTTTAAAAACGCCCCCCATTCCACCGCATCCTTCAGTGGGCTCGGCAGCACAACTGCAATGCGGTCGTCTTACACCGGCAATCTTCTCACCTTTCAGGTAATTAACCAGCATTCTCTGTACGCACGGCGTACGCGCTATTCTGCTTTGTTAGTGCTGCCGAGCCCCTGTTGTTGCATTGATATTGTTCGCGACTGTGCACATGTATTGTTCGAATTGCTAGCACTAGCTGGCGACGTAGAACTGAATCCCGGCCCTAACACGCGTACATCCTCAACTGAAGCGTCTGATGACATAATGGCGGCACTCAATCAAATCCGAGAAGGGCAAACCTCTATACTAAACGAAATGAAATCGATGAAAACTAAACTCTCACGGAACGATGAAGTACTTGACGAAATCAGGCAGAGGCTGTCCAATATTGAAAGCGAGTTTTCTTCAATACCAGCACTAAAATCTCAAGTCGAAAACATCCAGGCGCTCGTTGAGGAGAACGCGCATGAAATATCATCCATAACAAGCAGGCTTGACGATCAGGAGGAAAGGGCACGTCGTTCTAACCTTTTGTTCTTTGGACTAACCGATGAAGAACAAGAAACGTGGTCGGAGTCTGAGGACTCAGTCGTAAATTTCTGTAGTACTAAACTGAACATTGAAATTACACCTACGGACATCGAACGGGCGCACCGGCTGGGAAAATTTGATTCTAACAAAACTAGGCCTATTGTAGTAAAATTCGCACGCTTCAAGACTAAAGAACAGATACTTTCAAACGCAAACAAGCTGAAGAACACGGACTACCGCATAAGCCAGGACTACTCACTGAAAACCCGTACCGCACGGAAACATCTCGTCGAATATGGAAAGGCACAACCGAAAACATTTCAGCTGCGTCATAACAAACTCATTATCAACAACAAAGCGTACATATTTAACCATACTGTGCAGAAAGTCCCAATAACCCCGTAGCTAGACCGCAACACCAGCACGACTCATAATACGAATGCCGTATCATTTCTGTACACTAACATAAGAAGTTTACTACCCAAGCTTGACACACTTCGTAGCCTAATCGGCACGACGGAAAGCAAGCTTATATTAACCGAAACATGGTTAAACTCAACCATCCACGACACAGAAATTCTTTCATTTCTTCCCGAATTCAATATCTTCCGGCGTGATCGCGAAAATAGGCGCGGCGGTGGTGTACTCATAGCTACCCACCACTCCCTCCACTGCACTCTAATTAACATCACTTCTTCTTTAGAAGCCGTGTTTGTAATATGCAACATCTCATACCCACCCATTATTATCGGAACCTTCTATCGAGCCCCAGACGCAGATCCTTCGTTTTCTGAACACTTCTACAACGCCGTTCACTTTTTAACATCGTCATACCGCCAAGCCTCCATTTTCCTGTTTGGTGATTTTAACTTTCCTGCTATCACATGGTCTGACGTCACATTAACAACAGCTAAAGAACGCCGAAAGCGATTTCGTCAATGCATGCCTTACATTCGGGTTATCCCAGCTTGTTTCCATCCCTACTAGAGAAGATAACCATTCCGCGAACATACTAGACTTAGTGCTCACTTCCCACCCCGACAACATATCTTCCCTTACGTATCTACGTGGCATTAGTGATCACAAAATAATACAAGCCTCGATCTACTGCCAGCTACCTCATACCAAAAAAGCTAAGAAGAAACTAACACTTTATCATAAAGGGGATTACGCAAAATTAAATGATAAGTTATCTGAGTTTAGCACGTCGTATCTAGCAGATTTCACCACTCGTTCCATTGAAACCAACTGGTCGCTTTTCAAGCACAAAATGCACGAACTCATCGATGCACATGTTCCTACTATAACCGTAACCGAAAGATCAATGTCCCCCTGGTTCAACACTACATTAAAGCGCCTAAGCAACAAAAACAAAAGACAATATCGAACAGCTAAACGCTTAAACACCCCTTCCGCTTGGGAAAAATACTACACCACTGACAAAACGCTTCAATCACTGATCACTAGAACTAAGCGCGCCTTCTATTCAAATACATTGCCTAATATGCTACTCACAAATCCTAGACAATTCTGGAAAATTATTAACCCAGCCCAATCCAATCCCTTATCTCTTCTCGACGAACACAACAATCCTATTCCTGATCCGGCAGTGCCTCAAGCTCTAAATTCCGTATTTTCATCCGTATTTACTAATGAGCCTGATGATAACCTCCCAGATTTCCCGCAATACAATCACCCAGTCATGCCTGCCGTTACCTTTGACGCTATTGGCATCGAGAATTTAATAGACAACCTTAAGGTCTCATCCTCAGCCGGTGTCGACGGGATCAACTCCAAACTACTCAAGAACACAAAAAATATTACAAGCCTAATACTCTCGTACATATTTCAGCAATCATTATCATCTGGAGTGGTGCCGCAGGACTGGAAGGTAGGCAAGGTGATTCCAGTACCAAAAAAAGGTTTGCCATCTTCATGCAAGAGCTATCGTCCCATATCCCTCACAAGCATTTGTTCGAAGTTAATGGAACATGTAATTTACTCTCACATCGTCAATTTCCTTATATCAGTAAATTTCTTTCATCCTTGTCAGCACGGTTTCCGAAAAGGTATGTCATGTGACACTCAACTAGCTCTCTTCATTAATGACGTTAGTACTAACCTAGACCTTAACATACCAGTGGATGCATTATTTTTGGATTTTGAGAAAGCTTTCGACAAAGTTCCCCATAGACGGCTTTTTCTTAAACTTTCACGACTGAACCTTAACCCTCTCATTCTTGATTGGATACGAAGCTTCCTCATTAACCGTCAACAGTTCGTACATGCTAATGGACACTCCTCCCCCTTGCACCCCGTTGTTTCTGGTGTGCCACAAGGCACAGTACTCGGCCCTTTGCTTTTCTTAATCTACATTAATGACTTGCCTACTGGTATCACTTCTAACATGCGATTGTTTGCAGATGACTGCGTAATCTACCGGCCTATCACTAACACCAGCGGTCCCGAAATATTGCAAGCAGACCTGGACTACATCGAATCTTGGTGCAACAAATGGCTCATGTCTTTAAACACTAATAAAACATCGTTAATTACATTTCATCGCAGGCAGTCCTTTGTTTCACCAAATTACTATATCTCTGGCTCTGTAATTTCCGCTGTTGAATCTTATAAATACCTTGGTGTCACCATTTCTAATTCCCTGAACTGGGCTTCCCACATTTCTAACATTACTAAAGACGCCAACCGCGTGCTCGGTTTTCTACGTCGTAACCTGCGTCTAGCACCTCCTTCTATAAAACAGCTTACCTACATAACACTCGTCCGTCCCAAATTGGAGTACGCATGTGCAGTTTGGGACCCTCATCAGACAAATCTTTCTCTCGCCCTCGAATCCATTCAAAATCGTGCAGCAAGATTCATTCATTCGAACTACTCCTATCATTCAAGTGTTACTAATATGAAGTTGCAATCTAATCTTCCATCCCTCGATTCGCGACGTAAAATAGCCAGACTATGCCTTTTTCACAAGTTTTACCACTCATCACTTGGAAGCTGTGTCATCGTCCCTGCACATCGAGCCTCTCACCGCCTTAACCACAGCAAAGCAGTCTACCCGCCATCAGCACATACCACTGCGCATCTGGACGCTTTTTTCGTTCAGACAGCAAAGGACTGGAATCACCTTCCTGCCGAAGCAGTTCGCCACATCCATCCAGACCGCTTCAAGTCATTCATCGAAAGAATAACATAACGCCTGTAATAAGCCCACCCCTCATGTAATACCCCAACTGGGGCATTTGAGGTATAATAAATAAAATAAATAAAATAGAATAGCGGGATGCTACTGCGCATGCGCAGAACGTTAACGGCCCTTGGGTATTTGGGTGAGCGGGCGACACTAACGCTAAATCAGCGAAATAGCGTGCGCCCCAAAGCCGCTTTACGTTAGGACAACATGGCGGCGCCCATCAAAGCGGGCCCTCTCGCTTCGTCACCGATTCGTCGTTGCCGCTACTCTGTTGGCTCATGCTCACGGCAAACTAAAGGCGCACGAGGCTTTCGCTTTGGCTGAAGTTGCCTCAACCACAAAATTATAACGATAAAACACGCCAAACTTTCAGATTGCTTCCGTGTTTACAAAGCTGCTAGGCTTAGCGAGTACGCGTCGACTGACGTCAGAAAGCGCGGGAGGATCGAACTACTGATGTCCACAAACAGGTTTGCAATTCTTGTTCCAAATAGGAGTCAGAAATAATTGGCATCCCGGTAGCACACTTTTCTTATTTAGGTACCATACTTTATGCGCGTGGACGCAAACAAAGCTGAAAATAATTACATTTGCGAGAGTTACCATTGCGGGTTCCGCCCGAGATGGCGCTGCACGTGGCAAACAATAAAAGAAAATTATGAAAAGCACTTCTTGTACAGCTAGCGCCAAAGCTAGCAAAAAACTTATGCATAGGAATAAAGCACGGCATGCTCACGGAGAGGCAACCGGCTGTTAGCGGCGGCAATATCCTGTGTGAATAGTCAAGGCTCGGATTGAACATGTCCACATTGTCAAAAAATATTTGCATCATTTTTCGCATTTCCTAAGTAGAAATTTGCAACTGTCACAGTTTGCGTATCGTTTTATTTACACAATGAAAAAATACGGCATATATATTAACTTATTTGTTCTGAAAGCTTTTCTTTCCCGCCGTTTTGGCGCTGCCTTCAAGCAACGCAAAGCGGCCATCCGCGACGCTATTCTATATACAGAAAACGTAAACCTGTTCCCCTAACGCTAAGCGCATGCGGATAGGGTCACCCTATTCGCCACGACCCCATTCTAAAACTCCCTATTGGCGTTTGCGTTGACAAGTAATAATAATAATTGGGTTTTGACGACAGGAAATGGAGCAGCATCTGTCTCGCATCTGGTGTCCACTGAGATGTGACAGACGCTGCGCCTTTTCCTTCCCTCAAAAAAAAAATTATTTTTATTACTTGTCAACGTCAACACCAACAGCACAATGAACGCCGACGGCCTATAGCGCCTGTACCGCGTTTCTGCCCCAACGTTTTCATAGAACCCATGCAGCGCACATCTGTCACTACCACCACATAGCTACTCAGGGGTCAAGCTATGCGCTACTTTTGAAGCTCCCCCTTTCGAGAACGCAGCACTTTGGCGCCGATTCCTGCGTTTCGCTTCGTCGCCGTCGCCATTGTCCGTTGTAACCAGCTCAGCAGCCGGGGCAGCGCGCTGCTCTAGTTACGCCCGCTCCTGGCGCCATCTCCCGCAACCTCCCAATAACTTAATTGCTCTCTACGCCGCTCCTCCAATGCCACCCCTGTGCGGCGGCAATCAGAGCGCCAGATAGGTGGCGTCAGATCTCGATGTGTGCACCACCCGAGCCGAAACACACAGCCGCCGCTATTCGCCAGTGCGAACCGCCTGCCTATAGTAGTAGTAGTACAAGACCTTTATTCGGTCATAATTTACAGGCCGAGCATGTCGACCGCCTGGGCGACCAGAAGTCGCTGTTCTTGCTCCTTTTCAGCGCCAAGCCAGTCGCGCCAGGTGGTGATGGATAACGAAAGTGGGGGGTAGGAACCCGACTGCTGAGCAGCCGGGCAATAGAAGAAGCAATGGGCCAGGTTCGCATAGAGACAGGGGCAGTTGGGACAGGAAGGGTCCGATCGATAGCGATAGAGAAAGAGGCGAGACGGGGTGATAAGTGCATTCACGAGTGCAAAGTTCATAGCTTTCCTTTGCATGCGGCCAAGAATGTGCAAGCCCTCCACCACGCTGTCACCACCTGCCAATCGGTAACTCACCTCCTGCGGCACGTGGTCACTCAGCGCTCAGGTCTCCACGAGGCTGATGCGCGCCGAGTTGCCCACGCGCTAGCCCTCAACAAGGTCTTGTACTTTGCACCCTACATTTTCATTAATCAGACTCGACTTAACACTCTCGAGACTGCCCTTGTGGGCCTCTACAAGGCAGCTCTCAACCTCCCAATCACTACCTCT